>NC_135574.1:877818-1027582 GCF_965152235.1 Eretmochelys imbricata
TAACAAACCATTTTAAAAAGTTTTCCCTCTATGCTTTTGGTGAGGACAATTTGAAGCTGCAGCAAAAGCAGCTGTGTTAGCCAGTGAATTAGAAATAAAGAAGGCTGTTAGATGTTCGGAACATAGAGATAAGAAGTTTGTTTCTTTTCAGACTTTTGAACAAAAGCAAATAAAAGTCATATTAAGTTTTGTAAAGGAATAATCATTTGAAAAGACAAGCCTATTTGAAGAAACAGCCCTTTATTTAGCACTTTTGCATATGTTTCAATAAAAAATGGAGCATGCGGAAACACCCCAGGCCTACAGCCACAACCAACCAGTTTATCAAAGTAATTTATAGTAATAAAAAAGATTTCCCCTATCCTCTTGCTAACACTGGTTATTTTTTAGTGAGGACAATTTGAAGCAGCCTTTCTAAGTTAGTGGATTAGAAAAGAAGACCACCTCTTTGAAAGACAAGCCTATCTGAAGAAACATCCCTCCGTTTAACACTTTTACATGTGTAACCCTTCTGTCAGGTGGAGCCGGCAGCAACAAGGGCCAGGTTCAGTATCTTGGGGTTCCTTTTCATTGATACAACACAGAACCGGCTCGAGCCCCCACCAGTGACCTGGGACAATTACACACTACCCCCTGGGCACCTCTAAGAGGCAATACTTCCCCTCTCGCAAGCAGAGGGTCTGAGTGTATCAAAATCTTTTAATAAAAGGAGGGAATTAACTCAGCATTAATTTGGGAAAACACCACAACTAGGGCTTATAAACACAAACCATGAGCAAAAGACCCACCCCCAAGTAAGTTGGGCAGGTTCTTAAGTCCAGCAACCCAATAGTCCCTTTAACGTGCTTGTCCCTTCTCTGCACCTCACTCACAGTTACTTCCTTGACCAGTGCAGTCCCAGAGTTCAGAGGTTCATCTGCAGAGTTCACCTCCCACCCTGGGTGGAGGGGGGGTAAGGAGGCACCTTACACGTTCATTGCCGCAACAGCCGATTGCTGCATCTCTGCGGGGCTCTGCTCTGGCCCTCTCCACCAGCTTCCCTGCTGGCCGCTGGGCATGCCTCTCCCGCAACCACCCTGCTGGCCTCTTACTGCGCCTCTCTGCCAGCTGTCCACTCACCAAGATGTCTTCAGGCCCCCCCGCCCACCACCACAGCGCTCAGCTGTTCGTGGGGGAGCCTCACTGCTGGTGCACACTGGGCAGTCTCCTGCAAGAGGGGGCTGTCCCAAAGTAGGTCTAACACATAGACCTAGGTATCGGTGATTTCAGTTCTGCAGCAAGTAAGAAGACTCTCAATTGAATCTAAATTAGCTCTTTTATTATACCATAGGGAGAGGAAGGGTCAAATTGTGTTTAGGACCCTTAAACGGGGCCCACGCCAGCAGGTACAAATACCTATCCCCACCCTCTCTCAACTCATCAGGCTTCGGAACCTATGTCTCCTGCCTAGCAAGTGCCATTCAGTTGAGGGTGAGTCCCTCCACTGGGATGTAACGTTGCTGCCTTTGGTGGGACACTTCTGAGTGTATCAATTCAGAACAAATTGCTTAGAGCAGGGCAGTCACAGCCCAAGGCTGGGGTTTCTGTGCACCCCAAGGCAAACCAAACCAGCCAGACAGAGAGGACTTTGGTCTCACCCCACTGGCTAACCAGAAGTCACACAAGCAATTCCCTCAGACACTCTAGTTTTCCAGTATCCCCACCAGTGCCCCTCGTTGTGGGGACAGATGGTTATGAAAACCAATGCCCCAGTAAAAGAAAAAAGGTTCTCTCGGTCCCAAAGGACCAAGCCCCAGACCCAGGTCAATATACAAGTCAGATCTTACCCACAAATCATGCTGTTGCCAATCCTTTAGAATCTAAAATCTAAAGGTTTATTCATAAAACAAAAAAGATAGAGATGAGAGCTAGAATTGGTTAAACGGAATCAATGACACACAGCAATGGCAAAGTTCTTGGTTCAGGCTTGCAGCAGTGATGGAATAAACGGCAGGTTCAAATCAAGTCTCTAGAGAACATCCCCAGCTGGGATGAGTCATTCAGTCCTTTGTTCAGAGCTTCAGTTTGTAGCAAGTTTCCTCCAGAGGTCAGAAGCTGGATTGAAGACAAGATGGAGGGGTTTCCAGGGTCTTTTATATTCTCTGCCTGTGGAAGGACCCCTTTGTTCTTACTGTGGAAAATCACAGCAGCAAGATGGAGTCTGGAGTCACATGGGTGAGTCACATGTCCATGCATGACTTAGTTTGCAGGCCAACGCTATTGTTTACATGTTAGCTTGAAGGTTCCCAGGAAAGCTCAGATGTGATTGGCATCTCCCAAAGTTCATTGTTAGTTAAGTGTTTCTTGTTTGGGCGCTTACTGAGAATAGTCCTTTCTCAAGAAGCTGACCAAATGCTTCACTGAGGCTCCTTGGAATCAAATACCTTTGAGACACAAGTACATAGCCCATATTCATAACTTCAAATACAAAAATGATACACACATACAGACGGCATAATCCTAACCAGGAAACCATCACCTTGTCACAGACACCTCACACAACAACCTTTGTATAATATTTGCTGCAAATATATAACAGTGGTTGCAACAATGCTCTATATGGTCACAGTTTATGTCAATAATGTCACATGGGGTATGCCAGGTACAGTTCTGTTGCCCTCGGTTCACACAACAAGGATAACAACCCTTTACTACTCCTGCCCCAATAACAAGGAGACTGGGCATCCAACATCAGCCACAAGTGATCCTTTGGGCAAGCAATCCCATCATGCTGAGCACCTAGGCAGGGTGGGTGTGTCCATGCAAATGAGATCAGCTTCTGAAGTCTTTTTCCACAGCTCACCACTAGATGTCAGGGGAGAGCTCATCCAGACCCTGCTTACAAGTGTTTCAATAACAAATGAGCGTGCAGAAGAACCCGGGGTTAAACCCACAAACTCTTACGAACAAAAAGTCTCGAAAAGCTTTTCCCTGTGCTTTTAGTGAGGGAAATTTGAAGCTGCAGCAAAACCAGCATCTGTGAGCCAGTGGATCAGAGATAAGAAGATTGCTTCTTCTCCCACGCTCTAACAGATAGAGGTGAAAGTTACGGTATATTAAGTCTTGTAAAGGAATAAACACTTTAAAAGACAAGCCTATTTGAAGACACATCCTTTCATTTAGCACTTTTGCATATGTTTCAATAAAAATTTAGCATGCAGAATGATCCCAGGGTTAAAACCACAGAGAACCTGTTTATAAAAGTAATGTATAGTGATAAAACCATTTCCCCCCTATGGTTTAGCCGAACATTGGTCATTTTTTAGTAAGGACAATTTGAAGCAGCCTGCTTTTGCAGCAGAGCCCCTGTTAGCAAAAACAGCATCTGTGAGGAAGTGGATCAGAGATAAGAAGATTGCTTCTTCCGCCACTTTTTAGCAAATACAAGGGAAAGTTCTATTAAGTTTTGTCAAGGAATAAACACTTTAAAAGACAAGCCTATATGGAGACTCATCCCTTCATTTCACATTTTTACAGGTGATTTTCAATTAAAAAAAAAAAGAGTAGAAACACCCCGGAGTGAAAACCACAGACCCTTAGTAACAGCTAGTTTATAGTCAGTCCCCTTATTCTGTAATCCCGGGGATCAGAGAGAAGTTTATTTTCCTCCCCACTTTTTAACAAATCCATGGGAAAGTTCTATTAAGCTTTCATTTTCGTAGGACTTTTAGATTAAGTATGCATTTTTCTGTTGCATTATCAGAATCTCTTTGTTTTTAAATGTTTACAACCTGTGCTGAGACACTGGTATAAGCTCCTGTGTTTGTTTAGGGTCCATAGATTGTATTAAAATAATACATCACAGGCTGGAGCTGTGGCTTTCTCTACATTTTAAAAACAGATACGACTAACTAGGCTAGCCAGTGATCCATGCACTATAGCAGGGGTGGGCAAACTTTTTGGCCCGAGGGCCACATCTGGATGGGGAAATTGCATGCAGGGCCATGCATGTAGGGCTGGAGTGGGGGGCTGGGGTGCGGGAGGGAGTGTGGGGTGTGGGAGGGGGTGCGGTGTGCAGGAAGTGGCTCAGGGCAAGGGGTTGGGGTGGAGGAGGAGTGCGGGGTGTACGAGGGGGCTCAGGGCAGGGGGCTGGGGTGCAGGAGAGGTGTGGGGTGCAGCAGGGGGCTCAGGGCAGGAAGTTGGGGTGCGACGTGCAGGAGGGGTTTGGGGTGCAAGCTCTGGACGGACGCCGCTTACCTGGAGCAGCTCCGGGGTGGCAGTGGCACGCACCGGGGCCCAGGCTAGGCTTCCTGCCTGCCCTCGCCCCGCGCCGCTCCTGGAAGCTGCTGGTACCACGGCCCTGCGGCTCCTGGGGTAGGAGGGCAGAGGGCTCCACGCTGCCCTCGCCTGTGGGTTCCACACCCGAAGCTCCCATTGGCCTGCAATCCCGTGGGCTGGATCCAAAGCCCTGAGGGGCCGGATCCGGCCCGCGGGCTGTAGTTTGCCCAGCTCTGCACTATAGTCTGCCTTAGCACTGCTCCAGGGGTCACCCCTTCAGTTTGCTTGTTTTTTCACACAGCCTTCTTCCTCAACTCTTTAAACACTCTTCAAGTTTTAACAAATGGTGAGATTGCATTGAAAGACACTTTGTGAGAGTTATAACAAATATTTTATTCCATTTACTGATGGTAAAAGACAAAACCCATCGCTTTGTGACTACACGAAGCTCAGAGATAGCCTATCTGAAGACCACCCCTCAACTTTTCCCCCATACTTTCGACACTTGCTAAACATGCCGTGTTTCATTATATAAAGGTTTTTTGTTTTTACATTTAACATTAGATGTCCCGATTTTTGGGCCTTTTTCTTATATAGGCTCCTATTACCCACCACCCCCTGTCCCGATTTTTCACACTTGCTGTCTGGTCACCCTATTTAACGTGAAAATACAGCTGTGACTGAGCTGTAACATGACAAGACCTCGTTATATCCCGTGTGCAGCAAGGCCTATCGGACGCATTATCTGGGTGGGTGTGTTTAAAATTTTCACATGAAAAAGCGGTATTGGCTGAGCAGCTCAGGGATGTTCTGTGGAAGTTTAGTGAACTAAAAAGGCTGAAGATACTGGTCTGGCCTTTTAAAAATTGTGTTTTTAACGTACCAAAACAGCAGCCAGCTAAGAATATGAAAACGGGCAATTGAGGGGAGTTTACATCTGTGTTTTAATAAAAAAACAAAATTAACAAAAGAATACCCAAGATTGCGTTTTAAAGCTGGGATTTATACAAAAAACACAAGGAAAAATAGCTTATGTAAAAAAAATTAGCTGTTTTTTAACCAGAGATAAGGAGTCTGCCCCCCCCACCTTCCTACTCCCCTCTTCCCCCCTCCCGCCCCACTTTCTTTCTGAATGTTTTTTAAAATATAAACTGAGGACAAAGAAATTTCTTAAAAAGCCCCAGGCCCAGATTTAGATTTTAGAAGCCAAGGCCACGGGGTGAGAGAGGGTTCCCTGAGTTGTAGGGGGAATGCTGATAACGCTTTTAGTGCAACAGGGCTGCAGGCAGCCAGTCCGTGTGAGCTGTCGTGCTTTAGCACAGGCAAGCGTCCGGCATTCGGAAGCACTTTCCCCTTTGTGAGGTATTAGCTCCCACTCCTCCGGCCTGTCAGAAATATTAACACAAACAAACGTAAAGATACTTTGTAGCAGGTCCTGCAAAGCAACATTTACAATGTTGTTGATCATTAGCTTGTCTAAGCCCCTAGAAAGTATTTTTTTGTTTTATTTTGATAAAACACTTTTATGCAAACTGTAACCTTAGATGCTGAACAGCATTAAATAATACGAACCAGTCGACGAGAGACCTGAGGTATTGTTGAAATCAGAGGGGTCATGATTAAGTCCTAATATAGAGGGCCTGCGGGGGAAAATGAAAAGGTCCAGCTGAAGCAGAAGATGGAATGATTAAAGAGGGGTTCTGTGGCTGCTTCGCAATGGTCCGGCTGCCCCAACAGCCTATATCCCTCATGCACAAGTGCAGGGCTGGGTGGGCCTTTGTTAGAGGAACAGGCCGCTCATATACCTCTTCTTGTTGTTGACAAACTGTAACCTAACTGCACGTATACCACGGAGGCAACCTACTTCCCCTTTGACAAACGCCACACCCCGTGAACTCCATACAAACATGCTTCACACTGTTATTTTCAACGGACATTTTATTTTACAACACACCCTGTTTTGTTTCCAAAACACGCTCTAACTTTTAGTGTTCTTTCTTAGCAAGATTTTGTAATTTGCTGAACGAAGAAGGGGGATTGCCATTCCATACGGCTAAATTCAGTGCCTTGCATAATGACAGGTTTCAGAATAGCAGCCGTGTTAGTCTGTATCCGCAAAAAGAACAGGAGGACTTGTGGCACCTTAGAGACTAACCAATTTATTAGAGCATAAGCTTTCATAGGCTACAGCCCACTTCATCGGATGCACAGAATGGAACATAGAGTAAGAAGAGATATATATACACATACAGAGAAGGTGGAAGTTGCCGTACAAACTGTAAGAGGATAATTAGTTAAGATGAACTATTATCAGCAGGAGAAAAAAACTTTTGTTGTGATAATCAAGATGGCCCATTTAGACAGTTGACAAGAAGGTGTGAGGATACTTAACTCAATATGTGTAATGACCCAGCCACTCCCAGTCTCTATTCAAACCCAAGTTAATGGGATCTAGTTTGCATATTAATTCAAGCTCAGCAGTTTCTCATTGGAGTCTGTTTTTGAAGTTTTCTTGTTGCAAAATTGTCACCCTTAAGTCTTTCACTGAGTGGCCAGAGAGGTTGAAGTGTTCTCCTACCGGGTTTTGAATGTTATGATTCCTGATGTCAGATTTGTGTCCGTTTATTCTTTTGCATAGAGACTGTCCAGTTTGGCCAATGTACATGGCAGAGGGGCATTGCTGGCCCATGATGGCATCTATCACATTGGTGGATGTGCAGGTGAACGAGCCTCTGATGGTGTGGCTGATGTGATTAGGCCCTATGATGGTGTCCCCTGAATAGATCTGTGGACACAGTTGGCAACGGGCTTTGTTGCAAGGATAGGTTCCTGGGTTAGTGGCTCTGTTGTGTGGTATGTGGTTGCTGGTGAGTATTCGCTTCAGGTTGGGTGGCTGTCTGTAGGCAAGGACTGGCCTGTCTCCCAAGATCTGTGAGAGTGATGGGTCGTCCTTCAGGATAGGTTGTAGATCCTTGATGATGCGTTGGAGAGGTTTTAGTTGGGGGCTGAAGGTGATGGCTAGTGGCGTTCTGTTATTATCTTTGTTGGGCCTGTCCTGTAGTAGGTGACTTCTGGGAACTCTTCTGGCTCTGTCAATCTGTTTCTTCACTTCCGCAGGTGGGTATTGTAGTTGTAAGAATGCCTGATAGAGATCCTGTAGGTGTTTGTCTCTGTCTGAGGGGTTGGAGCAAATGCGGTTGTATCGCAGAGCTTGGCTGTAGACGATGGATCGTGTGGTGTGGTCAGGGTGAAAGCTGGAGGCATGTCGGTAGGAATAGCGGTCAGTAGGTTTCCGGTATAGGGTGGTGTTTATGTGACCATCGCTTATTAGCACCGTAGTGTCCAGGAAGTGGATCTCTTGTGTGGACTGGACCAGGCTGAGGTTGACGGTGGGATGGAAATTGTTGAAATCATGGTGGAATTCCTCAAGGGCTTCTTTTCCATGGGTGCAGATGATGAAGATGTCATCAATGTAGCGCAAGTAGAGTAGGGGCGTTAGGGGACGAGAGCTGAGGAAGCGTTGTTCTAAGTCAGCCATAAAAATGTTGGCATACTGTGGGGCCATGCGGGTACCCATAGCAGTGCTGCTGATTTGAAGGTATACATTGTCCCCAAATGTGAAGTAGTTATGGGTGAGGACAAAGTCACAAAGTTCAGCCACCAGGTTAGCCGTGACATTATCGGGGATAGTGTTCCTGACGGCTTGTAGTCCATCTTTGTGTGGAATGTTGGTGTGAAGGGCGTCTACATCCATAGTGGCCAGGATGGTGTTATCAGGAAGATCACCGATGGATTGAAGTTTCCTCAGGAAGTCAGTGGTGTCTCGAAGGTAGCTGGGAGTGCTGGTAGCATAGGGCCTGAGGAGGGAGTCTACATAGCCAGACAATCCTGCTGTCAGGGTGCCAATGTCTGAGATGATGGGGCGCCCAGGAGTTCCAGGTTTATGGATCTTGGGTAGCAGATAGAATACCCCAGGTCGGGGTTCCAGGGGTGTGTCTGTGCGGATTTGATCTTGTGCTTTTTCAGGGAGCTTCTTGAGCAGATGCTGTAGTTTCTTTTGGTAACCCTCAGTGGGATCGGAGGGTAATGGCTTGTAGAAAGTGGTAGTTGGAGAGCTGCCGAGCAGCCTCTTGTTCATATTCCGACCTATTCATGATGACAACAGCACCTCCTTTGTCAGCCTTTTTGATTATGATGTCAGAGTTGTTTCTGAGGCTGTGGATGGCATTGCGTTCCGCATGGCTGAGGTTATGGGGCAAGTGATGTTGCTTTTCCACAATTTCAGCCCGTGCACGTCGGCGGAAGCACTCGAGTTGAAGTCCAGTCTGTTGTTTCGACCCTCAGGAGGAGTCCACCCAGAATCCTTCTTTTTGTAGTGTTCCATTCTATGCATCCGATGAAGTGGGCTGTAGCCCACAAAAGCTTATGCTGTAATAAATTTGTTAGTCTCTAAGGTGCCACAAGTTCTCCTGTTCTTTTTGAACGAAGAAGACGTTCAACATTTTGCATTAAACATTTATCTGTCAGTTTGATGATTTCATATAAAACACCAGTTGGGTCCTTGGGCTCTGTCACTTTGTCCACCAATTCTGCCCCTAGAGCTACATGTTCCTGGGGTAAACAGAGGCCCTGCAGCGTGTATCCCAACGTGATGATGATATTTAACACACTCTCCAGACACAAACTACCGCTAATTTCTTACATTTGACAGTTCACTTTATCTAAAGACCAGAACACGCAGGCATGATGCCTCTGACTGGGGGCATCTATGGTGCACCCAGGACACTCCTCATTTTGTTTCTCTCTCAGGCAGTGCTTGGTGATTCCGTGCACAGCTGCTCGCACAATTGCATGCATCACAGTTTTACGGTTATGAACTGGCACAGGCTGAATACCGAATTTCTCCCTCAACTCTAGATAGTACAGGCCTATAGAATAAGCATCCCCCTCTGTTTCGACATTCTGTTGAGCATCTGGTTTTGGGTCTGTGCAAAACCAGATTGGGCCCAATCTGGTTGTTGCTTCAGAGCTGTTTGTGTCCAGAACCTCCAAGTCCTCTGAAGAACCATCGCTCAGCTGCTGAAAAATTTACAATAAGAAATATATATAAGCAGTGGTTCTCAAACCTTTGTACTGGTGACCCCTTTCACACAGCAAGCCTCTAAGTGCGACCCCCCCCTTATAAATTAAAAACACCTTTTTATATATTTAGCACCCATTATAAATGCTGGAGGCAAAGCGGGGTTTGGGGGTGGAGGCTGACAGCTCACGACCCCCATGTAATAACCTCGCGACCCCCTGAGGGGTCCCGACCCCCAGTTTGAGAACCCCTGGTATAAGGCATCTTTGTACGTTTTCATAACATGACTTTAAAACCTTCTACACCGTGAGTCAAGAGACCCCCTGTGATGTTACACCCCATAATTCTTTATGGAAATATGCTTATGAATGTAAATATGACATAACTGGAATATGTTTTATGCTAGATATGCCATGTAACAAATCTCTGCAAAGGTTATATTCTACTGCATGTATTCATCCTATTCGTATGCATGTATCATTTTTATATCTGAAGTTATGAGCATTGGCTCTATGCTTGTATTTAAAGTGTTTGCTGTGGGAAGCATATAAGGCAGATTTGGTCAACATAGTGTGAAGGGGTTATTCAAGTAATTGGGAGTACTTATAAATGCCAATCCACATCTAAGCTTTCCTGGGAATGTTCAAACAATGGTGTTGGCCTGCAAAATGCTGAATCATTCACAGACATGTGACTTGCCCAGGTGACTGCAAAACTCCATCTTGTGGAGAGGATTTCACACAGGAGAATAGGGGGGTTTCCACCCACAAGAGAAAAACCATATAAGCCCCTGGAAACCCCTCCATTTTGTCTTCAGCTGGCTCAAGAGATAGCCTCTCCACCGCAAAGAGATGCCTGAAAGAAACTGGAACAAAGGACAGTAACGACAGGGGGTGTGAGTGATTGCTCGACCCAGACTAGGAAGGAGTCTAGTCCGTCAAAGAAGCTTATTGGAACATCTCTGAGGGTGAGATTTACCTGCATTTAGTTTCCTACTGTATTAGGCTTAGACTTGTGTGTTTTTGTTTTATTTTGATTGGTAATTTACTTTGTTCTGTCTGTTATTACTTGGAACCACTTAAATCCTACTTTTTATATTTAATAAAACCACTTTTTACTTATTAATTAACCCAGAGTATGTATTAATACCTGGGGGAGGAGATCAGCTGTGCATCTCTCTCGATCAGTGTTATAGAAGGCAAACAATTTATGAGTTTATCCTGTATACGCTTTATACGGAGTAATAACACGGATTTATTTGGGGTTTGGATCCCATTGGGAACTGGTATCTGGGTGTTGGAGACAGGAGCACTTCTTAATCTGTTTTCAGTTAAGCCTGCAGCTTTTGGGGGACGTGGTTCAGAGCTGCGTCTGTGTTTGTAGCAGGCTGGCGTGTCTGGCACAACCAGGCAAGGCACTGAAGTCCCAAGCTGCCAGGGGAAATGGTCTTACAGGTAGTCTCAGCACATCAGGTGGAAGTCCCACGCGGGTTTCTGTGACCCATCCTGTCACAACCCTTTCCGCATGCAGCTTTTAAAAACAACTAACAACAACAAATGCAATATGTCTCTGTGCAGGCTTGATCCAAAAGGCTCTAGCCAATCAAGCACTGGTGACTGGGTCCCTGGCAAACCATCCCTTGAACTTTCTTACATACAGCGTACCTGTGCCTTGTCTCCGTACAGCCCTTTGTTCGAATTGTTTGGGTTCTCCTGTCCGGAATCCAGAGTCCCAAACAAATCTTGGCCCAGCCGTCTGGCCTCATGTTTTTCCACCACATCGTTCTTGTGGATACAGCTATCCCTGTTTCCCCGCTTCCATGACCCGTCTCCAGTGTTTTTCACAGAAATTGAGATGGGGGGGGGGCGTGTTTGTTCAAAAATACAGGAGGAGGGGTGAGGACCGATGAGGGGTGAGACTGTTAGGGCAAAGGTGGGCTGTATGGCATCAAAGTAAACATTGAAAAATGTTTCACCACCATTTTATTAAATTTAACTCATGTTTTTAAATCATCACACAAATTAAAGTACCAGAGGGGTAGCCGTGTTAGTCTGGATCTATGCAAGCAGCAAAGAGTCCTGTGGCACCTTATAGACTAACAGATGTATTGGAGCATGAGCTTTCGTGGGTGAATCCCCACTTCGTTCATCTTATGATATTCCGCTCTGTTCAAATTCTCTATTCTGCCCTGGTCACAGGGCAGCCCCACTGCTGGTAGTGCCTCACTCCACGCAACTGTCGGTGTTTTATAAGACCGGCATCTGGAAAAGCTCCCTAGAGGCTGATGGAATCCAAAAGTTGCTGTTGCAGAGATGTAAGAATCAAGTGTGTGTACTTTACTTTTTCAGCTGGCTTAACAAACACTTCTTGTCTTCTTCACTTAAGGGGTTAATATAAGTGCCCTAATTAGTCAACTTTGCTTCTTCCAGTACATTTTCAATGGATCTCTCTGACTGATCCAAGTGTAGCTTCCATTGCTGGACAAAGAACTACGACTGTAGCAGCAGATGCCTGGATGGCATTGTTTAATGACCCACGTGCTTTCAACAGTAGTCTTACAAGAGAGAGAATGGCGATTGTGTTCTCTGAACTTAGTAGCAAAAGGAGTCCAACAGCTTGACTACTTAGATCCGTCCCACCTTGGTAGATACTTTCCAAAGCCAATAATAATGGTTGCAGTAATTTTAAGACAACAGCCAAGCATCGCTCATGAGAAAGCATGCTCATGTCGATGCAGTCCAGAGGATTGGGTGTTTTGCAGCCTTTTCACATAGTTTGTCAGCATTGGCTTTGCTGATCAGTCTGGAAAACCAAGCTCCTCCATTTTCACTATATAAATCCATGGTTTGCTCACATGTTGAACACTGCATGCAGTCCTAGCCGCCCCATCTCAAAAAAGATAGACTGGAGTTGGAAAAGGTGCAGAGAAGATCAACTAAAATGATTGGGCGTATGGAACAACTTCCGTGTGAGGAGAGACTAAAAAGACTGGGGGCCTTTACAGTATGGAAAAGAGGCAACTAAGGGGGGATATGAGAGAGGTCTATAAAACCGTGACTGGTACGGAGAGAGTGAAAAGGTCCCTCACATAACACCAGAACTAGTGGTCACCCAATGACATTACTACGCAGCAGGTTTAAAACAAACAAAAGGAAGTATTTCTTCACACAATGAATAGTGAACCTGTGGAACTCCTTGCCAAGGGCTGTTATGAAGGCCAAAACTAGAACAGGGTTCAAAAAGAACTAGATACGTCCATGGAGGATAGGTCCATCAATGGCTATTAGCCAGGATGGGCAGGGATGCAACACCATGCTCTGAGAACCTCTGTTTGCCCAAAGCTGGGAGTGGATGATAGGCGATGGATCACTCAATAATTGCCCTGTTCTGTTTTTTCCCTTTGAAGCACCTGGCACTGGCCACTGTCAGAAGACAAGACACTGGGCTAGATAGACCATTGGTCTGACCCAATGTGGCCGTTCTTATGTAAAAATTAATTATAATATAATAAAAATGTTTAATACAGAAACTCCCAACACCAGCCAAAATCGATCCCTTGGGCAGCACAGGTCTGTCTGGTGGGTACCTCGGCACAGTAGGTGAGTTCATGTCAATACAGTCTGGTCCTGAAGCCTTCCCCCCAGGCCTCCAGCTCACCACGAGCTGTCAGGGGAGAGCTCAGTCAGCCCTGGCTTACAAACCATTATTTTAAATTATAAGGTTGGCCAGCATCGCCGACACCAATGTGCCGCCATTGTCAGCAAAAACGACAGCTGTGTGAGGAAGCCAGGCTTTGTTCAGACTTTTCAGACCCATTACACTTTTCCAGGTACACATATTTTATCATACACGGAATCTGCTTTTAAAGTGTGGATGAATGTTTCAAATTTCAATTCAAGTTCCAACCAATGACAAAATTGGCAGCACTGCATGCAACTAGTTGACCACTGGGCGGGGCAGGGGGGAGTTGGGGAAATGCAGGGGGGTGTACAGCCCATAGGGCGGGGGAGGTAGGGAAGGCCTGGCTTCACTGAACTGAGTCTCCTGCTGCAGCACCTCGGTAGGTTACATCAAAGAGGCACTGCAGTGACGGGGCGTTGGGGAGCCTGGGCCTTTAAGACCCCAGCCCCGGGAAGCCCTGCTGAGCGGTGCTGTCTGTGGGAGGGGAAATAAAAAAGCCCCGCTCCTCCCCCACCCTGTTTTCTGCAAACACTGGGGTCTCATCCCACCAGGGTAACTGGTACCCCCTCTGCCCCTGCCTGTGCCGGGGTTTTACCCTCTGTCACCCTCTGCCCCCGCCTCATCCCTGGGCTTAACTCCATCTCCTTCCTCCTTCATTCCTGATTTTGCCCTTTAGCCCCTTTCCTAACCCTGCCTCCAGCTGCTTGACCCCCCGACCAGTCGATTTTTGACTCCTGCTCAGACCCTGGCCACCCCCTCCCCTGATTTTCCCCCTTTGCCCCTTTTTAACCCCCGTCCAAAGCAGTCAGCAGAATCTTATGGCTAATAAGGGCAGGGTGAAGGGCAGTGGCTTCAGCAATGATACTGAGCACGCTCCGTACATCCCCAGTAACACATTGCTAGAGGGAGCAGTTTCCTGTACGACAATGTCACTGATCTATTCGAGAACATGCTCGTTTTGCTCCCACATAACGCAGGAAGAGCAGTCTGTTGCAGCAGGTGGGGGCTTGGAACCAGGGTGGGCCGGCAGCCCCCCCGTATCAGCTCCCCGCTCCCCTATGTTCCCTGTGTGGCAGCCGCCCGGCAGGCCCCCCAGCCCCCTCCTGCAGCCGGACCGACCCCCCTGCCCTGGCGCTGCTCCCCGAGCCTCCTGCCTGCTGTGCACAGGTGTGTGTGCTAATGTCAGGGTGTCCCCCTCCCCCCGCTCCTGCACCCCGTCTTCACACAGCCGGGGGGACACGGCAGGGCTCAGCACAGAGGGAGCTTGCTGGCAGCAGCTATTGTCTCAACTTGCTGTCTGGCTCACTGCCCCCCAAAATGGACCCAGCTGAGGGGTCTGGTTCTCTGCACCTACAAGCTCTGTGTTAGACCATGTTCCTGTCGTCTAATAAACCTCTGTTTTACTGGCTGGCTGAGAGTCACGTCTGGCTGCGAAGTTGGGGGGCAGGACTCTCTGGCTTCCCCAGGACCCCGCCTGGGCAGACTCGCTGGGGGAAGCACAAAGAGGGGCAGAGGATGCTGAATGCTCCGAGGTCAGACCCAGGAAGGTGGAAGCTGTGTGAGCAGTGTGTCCTGCAGACAGGCTGCTCACAGAAAGGAGACTGTCCCAGAGTCCTGCCTGGCTTCATGGGGAGCAGTTCCAGAGCATCGCCCAGGGGCTCCGTGACAACTGGTGTCAGCAGTGGGATCTACTGCACCCCGCGGATGGCGCTTCCTGCAGTAAGTGATGGGGGAGCAGTAAAACGAAGGGGGATTGACGAGGACCAGGCGTGCTGAAGGCTCAGGGAGGAGCGGTATCGGGGGGTGGTTAACCCCTGGGAGTGTGTGACCAGTGAGAAGGACTGTGCAGTAATGGGGTCCCCCTGGGGACTGCGGTGAGCAGTCTCAGGAGCGGAGGAGCCTGCGGCTTGGCCCTGGGAGAGAGAAGGACTTTGGCAATAACAGGGTCCCCCTGGGGATTGCAGCGAGCGGTCCCAGGGGCGGAGGAGTCTGCCGCTCAACCCTGGCAAAGAGGAGGTGACCTTGAGAAGGGCTGGCAGACTAGGGGTTCTCCCTGGAAACCGTGGGGAGCTGAGAGCACACAGGCCTGTGAGTCCACAACAACTTGGGAAGAGCGGAGTGATGGCCTGTCACCGTCTCCTTAAGAAGGACATTGTAACCCCGTGCAGAAAGAGAGGGTTGAGTGTTGGAAAGTTCACCAAAGCACAGTTCATCGTGCAGCTGGAGGAGGATGACTGCTCTAAGGAACAGATTCCTGACCCCAAATGGGGCTATAACAGGATCTGGGAGCAGCTGGACTGGTAGCCAGGCATCCCCAAGACTCCTGTCCCCAACCAGACGAGGGTCTTCACGATCGGGTTCCCCATCAGTATTCTTGTCAGCAAGTTAAAGAAGTATGGGCTGGATGAATGCACTATAAGGTGGGTAGAAAGCTGGCTAGATTGTCGGGCTCAACGGGTAGTGATCAATGGCTCCATGTCTAGTTGGCAGCCGGTATCTAGCGGAGTGCCCCAGGGGTCGGTCCTGGGGCCGGTTTTGTTCAATATCTTCATAAATGATCTGGAGGATGGTGTGGATTGCACTCTCAGCAAATTTGCGGATGATACTAAACTGGGAGGAGTGGTAGATACGCTGGAAGGCAGGGTGTTAGCCGACGGCCAAGGATGTTTGGTGAGGTGCCAGCTATGCCCGTTTATACCATCCGTGACTTTAACTGCTAGGACGCACTGTCCCTTCGCGGCGGGCAGCCCGGGCTAGGCTGACGGATGCCCCAAGGTCCTAACCACCCGTGACTTTAACTGCTAGAGCTCAGAGCTCCTTCGCAGCGGGCAGTCAATACTGACTGACAGGTGCCCCAATGGCAGCACTAAGAGCCTCTCCACACCCGTGACTTTAACTGCTAGAGCTCAGGGCTCCTTCGCAGCGGGCAGCCAGGATTGACTGACAGGTGCCCCAAGAGTTTGCCCCGTGGAGGCGGCACAACTCAACGCTAGGCTCTTAGTACTCTCACCTCATGGCCAGGCTTTAGAGCCAAAACGGCTGAGGTTCTTTCATTGTGTTGGCTGCTTTACAGTAAACCAGAGAAAACAAGTCAGGCTTATGCACAAATGGTTACCAAAATTTATTAAGCTAGATTCTAATCATGTGGTTACAAAATTACTAGTGCCTACTTATTTAAATGTAGAGATGTTACACACACAAACAAGTTACAAAACTGAAGCCACAATCCCAAAGAAAGAAAACAAAGTATAGAGCTCTATTTCAAAATATGTGTACACTAAAGATAGGAGATCAGGTGTGGGTGCTTCTTACCCTCCTTGCATCTCTCGATTCCAGCGGTGCCAAGCCAGGATCGGTCACTCAATTCCGCGGAAAGACGAATAAGGGACAAGGCTTAGGGACCCTCTTAGCTGCAGAAGCCTTGGGAGGCTGTCACTTATCTGACCAGCAGATAGATAGTGAAAAGCACTCAAAAATCATGGTGCTGTAGGTCCCCTACTTATACCTCTGTACTCCTTTATTCTCTTTCTCCTTTCTTATGCCAAATTGAGGCTGGTCTGTCTGGGTGACGCCAGCTTTCGCAAGAGTAGTTTACACTTGCAAGGGAGAGAAACAATAAGTGTTGACTACTGGACATTTCTTTTATCAGGGTAAATATTTTCCCAACTAGGATGTTGGTGTGTGTGCATCACGCTATTTAGTAGGGGCTAAGAGCCATGTCTGTCACAGGGCCTCTGCCTGCTGTGAGCTTAATCGTTGTATCTGCCCCCAGAGGCACATTGTAGCAGCACACCTGTGCTTCTCACAGCTTCAAAGGCTGTGCTGGAATATATGTTAAGTGCCCTGTTCCGGCTTCCTCCTGTGTTTCCAGCAATGCTGGTCTGAGGGTGGGGGGGGCTGGCTGTCTGGCTACACAGGGATAGGATACAGAGGACCTAGACAAATTGGAGGATTGGGCCAAAAGAAATCTGATGAGGTTCAATAAGTGCAGGGTCCTGCACTTAGGACGGAAGAACCTAATGCACAGCTACAGACTAAGGACTGAATGGCTAGGCAGCAGTTCTGAGGAAAAGGACCTAGGGGTGACAGTGGACGAGAAGCTGGATATGAGTCAGCAGTGTGCCCTTGTTGCCAAGAAGGCCAATGGCATTTTGGGATGTATAAGTAGGGGCACAGCGAGCAGATCAAGGGACCTGATCGTCCCCCTCTATTCGACATTGGTGAGGCCTCATCTGGAGTACTGTGTCCAGTTTTGGGCCCCACACTACAAGAAGGATGTGGATAAATTCGAAAGAGTCCAGCGAAGGACAACAAAAATGATCAGGGGTCTGGAACACGACTTATGAGGAGAGGCTGAGGGAGTTGGGATTGTTTAGCCTGCAGAAGAGAAGAATGAGGGGGGATTTGATAGCTGCTTTCAACTACCTGAGAGGTGGTTCCAGAGAGGATGGTTCTAGACTATTCTCAGTGGTAGAAGAGGACAGGACAAGGAGTAATGTTCTCGAGTTGCAGTGGGGGAGGTTTAGGTTGGATATTAGGAAAAACTTTTTTACTAGGAGGCTGGTGAAACACTGGAATGTGTTACCTAGGGAGGTGGTAGAATCTCCTTCCTTAGAAGTTTTTAAGGTCAGGCTTGACAAAGCCCTGGCTGGGATAATTTAATTGGGGATTGATCCTGCTTTGAGCAGGGGGTTGGACTAGATGACCTCCTGAGGTCCCTTCCAACCCTGATATTCTATGATTCTATGATTCTATGACAGGTCCCACTCCTGACCCCAACCTATATGTCTGTGTGGAGTTTCCTGGGGCCAAGCCCCTCGGACCCCCAGTGGGAGCGGAAGGTGATGGTCAATGGGGAGACATGAATGGGGTGGTGAAATCCTGGGACAGAGAGAACTGTTGTCAGGCCCCGGGTGGTGCAGCCTCAGATGCTGAGGGGCTGTGTGAGGGTCCCAGGGACGAAGCCCCTCACCCTGCCTATGGCCCAGATCCCTGTGCAGACCCAGGAGGGGTAGGGCTGGCTGGTCGTTGGGGTTCTCCGGGATATTGGCTGCGAGACCCTGTTGTGGGGTGACTGTGTCTCTTTGGGACAGGATCCAGGCCCTGCTCCTGTAACGGCCAAGGGTTTGAATTTGAATCCAGGGAACCAATCGGTGGAGAGGGAAATGGTCAGTGAAGGTGCAGATGACCTGGCTGGCATGGGGGAGGAGCGGCTAGGCTCAGGCTACCTGCCTGCCTGTAACCAGACCCCTGGGTCTGGGTGGGACAGAGAGATGCTCCCTGCCCCCTTGCACACTGAAGAAGGGGCTCACGCTGGCTCTGATGCAGTGAGGAAAGCAGCGCTGAGCACAGTGGGAGCTGAGACCCCAGCTGAGTGGGGGGAGACACAGGCAGGGCAGGGGATCTGTTGGGAGTGGCAAGGTGCTGGGTAAGGAAAGTCTGGATGAGCCTAGGCAGCCTTGTGAGCTGATGGCTGTGACTAGTCAGCAGGGTGGGAAGGCGAGGAGAGTGGAAGATGAGTGTCCCTGGACCTTACCTGTTAGCTGGGTGGAGAATTGTGAGAGTGAAGGAAACGTGCCTGTGTCTGTCAGGGGTATTGACTTGCCTCTGGAGGGAGCTACCCTGATCTCCAAGCAGTTGTCTGTGACCAGCCTTGTGTGCTGGGACAAGGGGAATGAGATCCCAAGCTGTGCGTCTGGGAAAGGAGAAAGTGTGTCTGGCTCTTCTTTGTCCGTGGAGCAGACAGAAGGGGCCTTTCAGCCTGTGATGGTTGAGGGTCGTGCAGTTGTCTCAGAGCTGGTTCTGGATTCAGCTAAAGCCCAGGAAGGGAAGGGTCCTAAGTTTGTGTCTACTCAGGAGAATGGCCCTATAACTAGGTCGCATCCAGTTAGTGTCTATGTAAAATCCCAGAGACCAGACAATTCTGGTGCTTGTATTTTGCCTGTTGCTAGTGTGTGGTTGGGAAAGGGTGCAGCAACTCTGTCTAATCAGGGTGAGATCCTAGCCAGGGCACAAGGAGAGCAGAAAGGGGATGTGATTGTGTTACCTACTGAGGGTGTGGAAACCTGTAGCAAGAAGGAAAAGATTCCTGAACTTGTATGTGGCAAAGGGAAGGAGAATGCTTCTAACCTTTTATCTAGGAAGTCTGTCAGTTTGCCTGAAAGGGGATTGTGTAGGAATCCGCCGGATGGGCCAGAGGTAATTCTGGATGTAAGGGAGACCCAGAAAGAGTCTGTGGTTGCTCAGGAAAGTGTTCCTCTAGAGCAAGCCCTCCGTAAAGAGGGTAAGAGCAGAATTTCTGTGAGGGGTGAATTGTTGCATAGAAAAGCCCCTCGGGAAAGGAATCCTCATGGAGTCTTTGCAAGCAGTTTACTGCAACTGAAGGGTGTGAAAGTGATTTAATCAAGAAAGTTTCAGTTCCTAACAGCCAGAAATTTTCTGTTGTGAATGGATCCACTGACTGTCCTGTTGAAAGACCCAGTGTGGAGAGCTTTGAGAAGGTCTCAGATGAGGTGAAAGCTGTTAAGAAAGTTAAACAGTCCTATAACCAAGTGGCTGTGTTTGGCCAGCTTGTTGGGGAGAAGACCCAATCCCAGTTTGACCTCCTGGGGTTTTGGGGGTGGCCAAAGAGCACGTGCCGCATAGACCTTCCCACATGTGGCCTGCGAGTGCTATCGACCACCCCCTACCTAAGGGAGGGCGTGAAACTGGAAGGGCCTGGTGTAACTCCTACCAAGGAATGGGAGAGATGCTGGGGCATCCATGGGAACGTTGGTGGCTTCGAACTTCCCCAGGTCACGAGCTAAAGTGACCCCGCACAGTTCGATCTCGAAGGGGGGAGAGATGTGATGAAGTGGGACTGTTCTTAATGTTTCCTCTGAATAGTTTGGGGGTGCCTCAGTTTCCCCTAGGCAGTTCTTAAGTATCTAGGAGGTGGGAGAAGGGTGTATGATCATTGCAGAGCCCTAGAGGGCAGGTGTGTTCAGGGGTCTGGACACAGAGAATAGTCGACACCCTGTTTCCTGGCAACTGATGGCCTGGGCCCTTCCCCCTGCAAGGTGGGAGCTAAAGGGTTGGAGAACAAAGGAATCCCGTGACCTCCTGGCCGGGGAAAGGGGAAAGCCCAGAGAAGGAGGGGCTGGAGGGAGTTTTCAGTTTGGGGCTGGCTGGGGACGTGGAGTGAAGGGCAGATGGGGTTGTCTGGCTCACGGCCCCCCAAAATGGACCCAGCTGAGGGGTCTTGTTCTCTGCACCTACAAGCTCTGTTTTAGACCATGTTCCTGTCGTCTAATAAACCTCTGTTTTACTGGCTGGCTGAGAGTCACGTCTGACTGTGCAGTTGGGGGGCAGGACCCTCTGGCTTCCCCAGGAGCCCCGCCTGAGCGGACTCACTGTGGGAAGCGCACGG
The DNA here is from genome assembly GCF_965152235.1 of Eretmochelys imbricata. NCBI lineage: Eukaryota > Metazoa > Chordata > Testudines > Cheloniidae > Eretmochelys > Eretmochelys imbricata. The sequence goes on from NC_135574.1 coordinate 898,245, forward strand.
AGGGGCAGAGGAGACTGAATGCCCCGAGGTCAGACCCAGGAAGGTGGGAGCTGTGTGAGCTGTGTGTCCTGCAGACAGGCTGCTCCCAGAGAGGAGACTTTCCCAGAGTCCTGCCTGGCTTTATGGGGAGCAGTTCCAGAGCATCGCCCGGGGACTCCATGACAGAGGGGTTGCACCTCAATACGTCAGAAGTGATGTGTAACTTGTCTGTACCTGTGCATAAGATGCATCCCTGGGGCGGTCTCTCTGTTCAGCCTAGGGGGCAGTGGAGAATCCCGCCAGGGACTGAGCTGTGTCCATTGCCAAGGAGCACATAGGGACTAACAGAACTGTAGACATCTGATCCGGGGAGCTAGAGATTGTGTTTCTTTTGACAATAAACCTGGCCGGGTGCCTTCGTACCTTATTGGAGTCTGTGGTCATTGGGGGTTCTCTGGGGGTCTGCTGTGTCAGCGATCTGCGCAGAGCCGGGGCAGCACACAGGGAGAACACGCACGCACGCAGCCGACTGTTCTCAACATTGGATAGAGCAGAGCACCACACCGGTGGCGTCTGCCGAGACCCTCTTTGCCCCCCAGGGATTGCAGGGATGTGCTGGCTGCTTTCAGGAGCAGCATGTGGCCAGGGCAGGCAGCCTTAGCCCCCCTGTGCCGCCGGACTTTTAGCAGCCTAAAACCTCCCTGTTTGGCTCCAGTAGCCCCTGGGAGATTGAGGCCGATTCCGGGAGACTCCTGGGGAAACCGGGGGGGTTGGCGACCCGAAGCACACTGGGCACAAGGGACGGGGCAGGGCAGCCAGTGGGGATGCAGGGAAGCTGCCTGGGGCTGGAGTGGACAGAGGGGGCTGGGGCTCCGTGACCCAAGCTGGCATCGTCCCTGCATTTCGCATGGCCCATGAGCTGTGCTCTGCAGCTTCCCCCGGAGACCCATCGCCGGGCGCTCGTCTCCCCCCATGGTGTGGGGCAGGCTGCAGGGGACAGGGGCCGTGGACCAGTGCGGCCGCCATGCAGCAAATCTGGCTGGGGGCTTGTGGGCGAGATGGGAGCCACGCGCCACATGGGCCGCAAGGCCCTGGCTGGCGGCCGCCGGCGGGTCCCGGGGGGCCAGGACAGGCCTTTAGCGGGGCAGACGTGGCCAAAGCTTTTGCGATGAGCTCCTGGCAGAGGGTGGGGAGCCCAGCCGGGGGCGTTCACCCCTCCCCCACCCAGCCGGGGGGGCCTCCCCCACCCAGCCAGCCGGCAGGGGATTTACCCCCAGAGCCCAGCCGGCCGTGGGGGGGGATTTACCCCCAGAGCCCAGCCGGCCGTGGGGGGGGATTTACCCCCAGAGCCCAGCCGGCCGGGGGGGGGGATTTACCCCCAGAGCCCGGCCGTGGGGGGGGATTTACCCTCAGAGCCCGTCCTGCCGTGGGGGGGGATTTACCCCCAGAGCCCAGCTGGCCGTGGGTGGGGGGATTTACCTCCAGAGCCCAGCTGGCCGTGGGGGGGGGGATTTACCCCCAGAGCCCGTCCTGCCGTGGGGGGGGATTTACCCCCAGAGCCCGTCCTGCCGTGGGGGGGGATTTACCCCCGGAGCCCGGCCGTGGGGGGGGGGATTTACCCTCAGAGCCCGTCCTGCCGTGGGGGGGGATTTACCCCCAGAGCCCAGCTGGCCGTGGGGGGGGGGATTTACCCCCAGAGCCCGTCCTGCCGTGGGGGGGGATTTACCCCCAGAGCCCGTCCTGCCGTGGGGGGGGATTTACCCCCAGAGCCCAGCTGGCCGTGGGGGGGGGGGATTTACCTCCAGAGCCCAGCTGGCCGTGGGGGGGGGGATTTACCCCCAGAGCCCGTCCTGCCGTGGGGGGGGATTTACCCCCAGAGCCCGGCCGGCCGGGGGGGGGATTTACCCGCAGAGCCCGGGGGGGTCACCCCTCCCGCGGCGCGGGTCCCCCTCCGGCCGGGGGCGGCGCTGTGAGCGGCCGGGCCCGGCGCAGGCGGCAGCGATGGCGGAGCGGGGCGGGCGGAGCGGTGAGAGCGAGCGGCGGGCCGGGGTCCCCTCCTCCAGCCCCCACCCCGGGATGGCCCCCCCGACCGCCCCGCGAGCCCCCCCCGGGATCGGCGCCCCGACCGCCCCGCGAGCCCCCCCCGGGATCGACCCCCCCAACCGCCCTGTGAGCCCCCCCCGAACCGCCCCGCGATCCCCCCCCACCGCCCCGCGAGCCCCCCTCCCGGGATGGCCCCCCCAACCGCCCCGCGAGCCCCCCCGAACCGCCCCGCGATCGCCCCCCCAACCGCCCCGCGAGCCCCCCCCCCGGGATGGACCCCCCGACCGCCCCGCGAGCCCCCCCCGGGATCGACCCCCCCAACCGCCCCGCGATCGCCCCCCCAACCGCCCCACGAGCCCCCCCCCGGGATGGCCCCCCCGACCGCCCCGCGAGCCCCCCCCCGGGATCGACCCCCCCCAACCGCCCCGCGATCCCCCCCCAACTGCCCCACGAGCCCCCCCCCGCGATCGCCCCCCCAACTGCCCCGCGAGCCCCCCCCCCAACCGCCCCGCGAGCTCCCCCGAACCGCCCCGCGATCCCCCCCCAACCGCCCCTCGAGCCCCCCCCCCCCGCGATCGCCCCCCCAACTGCCCCGCGAGCCCCCCCCCGGGATCGGCCCCCCCCAACCGCCCCGCGAGCTCCCCCGAACCGCCCCGCGATCGCCCCCCCAACCGCCCCTCGAGCCCCCCCCCGCGATCGCCCCCCCAACTGCCCCGCGAGCCCCCCCCGGGATCGGCCCCCCCCAACCGCCCCGCGAGCTCCCCCGAACCGCCCCGCGATCGCCCCCCCAACCGCCCCGTGAGCCCCCCTCCGGGATCAGCCCCCCCGAACCCTCCCGCGATCGCCCCCCCAACCGCCCCGCGAGCCCCCCCCGGGATTGACCCCCTCCAACCGCTCCGCGAGCCCCCCCGAACCCCCATGGGATCGGCCCCCCAACTGCCCCGTGAGCCCCCCCGAACGCCCCCGCGATCGGCCCCCCCAACCGCCCCCCCAACCGCCCCGCGAGCCCCTCCTGAGCCGCCCCCGAGCCCCCCCGTTTCGCCCCCCAAGCCCCCTCACTCCCCGCTCTTCTGTTTCAGGGGCCGGCCCCCTGCCGAGTGGCGAGACGCCCTCAGACGGACAGGTGAGGGGCCCCGGGGTGGGGGTTGGTTCGGCTGCAGGAGGGGGCTGGGGGGTGGGCGGGGGGCTGCCTCCGGGGTGGGGGTTGGTCTGGCTGCAGGAGGGGGCTTGGGGGCTGCCCCTGGGGTGGGGGTTGGTCCGGCTGCAGGAGGGGGCTGGGCAGGGGGCTGCCCCCGGGGTGGGGGTTGGTCTGGCTGCAGGAGGGGGCTGGGGGGCCAGCGGGGGGCTGCCCCTGGGGTGGGGGTTGGTCCGGCTGCAGGAGGGGGCTGGGGGGCTGCCCCCGGGGTGGGGGTTGGTCCGGCTGCAGGAGGGGGCTGGGGGGCTGCCCCCGGGGTGGGGGTTGGTCTGGCTGCAGGAGGGGGCTGGGGGGCTGGCGGGGGGCTGCCCCCAGGGTGGGGGTTGGTCTGGCTGCAGGAGGGGGCTGGGGGGCTGCCCCCGAGGTGGGGGTTGGTCTGGCTGCAGGAGGGGGCTGGGGGGCTGGCGGGGGGCTGCCCCCGGGGTGGGGATTGGTCTGGCTGCAGGAGGGGGCTGGGCGGCCGGCGGGGGGCAGGGTCAGGCTGCCCCCAGAGCCGGGGGAGGGACAGGTTGCCCACAGGGGGCCCGGCTGACTCGTGGCCCCCCCAGGCCCAGGAGCTCTCCAAGGAGGAGAAGCTGCAGCTGCGGAAGGAGAAGAAGCAGCAGAAGAAGAAGCGGAGAGATGAGAAGGGGCAGCCAGCTGAGCCCTCCCTCCCTGGGCACCCGCAGGGCCAGCCGCCAGGTACAGCGGGGGGCTGCCCCTTCTCAGCACGCCCCTGTCACTGACCCCCAGGGCCGGGCTACGGCCCAGCCAGGGAGCAGGCCCTAGGAGGGGCCTGCAGTGACCCAGAGCCCCGGGGTCTCGCTCTTGCCCCAGGGTGAGCCACGTGGTCTCACCGCCTCCTGAGACTGGGCCCCTGGGCCTGCAGCCCCCCCTGCCCCACCCCGGGAGCCCTGGGCAGCGAGTCTGGGACAGACCCTGGGGGAGACGTGTCCCATCTGGGGGAGCAGCACCCCACTGCCAGCGTCTGCAGGGGCACCCAGCCAGCGCGGGCAGACAGGCGGGTGTATCGGTGGCCTGGCACACAGAGAAGTGGTTCCAGCAGAGTCCGTTCTGGGCAGCCAGCGCCCAGCCCAGCCGCAGCGACCCCCGGGGTTCAAGCTCTGTCTGGCTCCGGCTCACTCCTTGGTCTGAGCCCCGGGCAGTGCTTCCAGCAGCCAACGCTTATCCCCCTGCCCGCCTTTTGCTCTCTGCTGGGGAGTGGTGTTCAGCTGCCCTGTGGAGAGGTGGGACGTAATCTTCTCCCCCTTGGAGCTGCCACTGTTGCCTCTGGTAGGGAGCCTGGGCAGTTCTCCCCCTGCCCTGAGAGCACACAGCCCTTTTCCCCCCACTCAGTAACGATGCAGCACAGGGGGAAACTGAGGCACGCACAGGGCTCATAAAATATTACAAAAAATTCCCACTTTGTCTCAAGCCTTTGCTCATTTGCACGTGACCCCTGGGTTATGAGCTCTCTGTCTGTCTGGGTTCCATCTCTGACCGGGGCACACCCGACCAGCCATGGCACAGCCCGGCTACTGTCCCCATGCTACTGGTGGGGACTGGAGACTCAGTGCCTGGCCAGTCTGTGGTGAAGCAGGGATATGACCCCTCGTCTCCTGCATCCTCGTCGCGTGCTCTGACCACTGCGCCCCCCTCTCCCTCCCGCCATGGGCCGTGTGCTCTCTGGATCCTGGGGGTGCAGGAGGCTCCTGCACGCTGACTGGTCTCTCCTCTTGTAGGGGCTGCGCCCCCCATGCTGGCCCCAGTGGCCAGCGAAGGCCTGGCTGGCAGTGAGAAGCCGGCGGTGGGGAAGAGCAAGGCAGAGCTGCGAGCAGAGCGCCGGGCCAAGCAGGAGGCTGACCGCGCCCTGAAACAAACCAAGAAAGTGGAGTCGACCCCGGCAGCTGCGCCGGCCAAGCCCAGGCTGCCACCCAGCGAGCCCCAGTCCAGTAAGGCATTCCCCTCAGCATTGTGGGCTCAAAGGGGTGCGGTGCAGCGCCCGGGGTCCAAAGCAGCGCCTCCTGGGTGGGCTGGGTGAACCGATGGGGGTCAGGGCAGCGACCCTGGGTGGGGCTGGGTAAGCTGGTGGGTGGCCCGGGGCACTGCCCCCAGGGTAGGGCTGGGTGAGCTGGTGGGGGTTCTGGCTCAGCGCCTCCTGGATGAGCTGGCGGGGAGCCCAGAGCCGTGTCCGCTGGGTGAGCTGGCAGGGGGTCTGACACAGCATCCCCTGGATGAGCTGGCGGGGACGGGGGGTCTAGCTCAGTGCCCCCTGGATGGTGCTGCCGCATCTCCCCTGTGCCCAGGTCGCTGTGATTGTGCTTTTGCCCTCGTCCCCCACCCCCTTCCCGGGTCCCCATGCTCTTTGTTGCCCTCTGCCCCTCCAGGATGCCTGGGTCACCGTGGAGTGTGGTTGTGCCCCTTCCCCGGGGCCTGGGTGGCTCCGTGTTAGGGTCATGCCCTAGCCCCCAGCTCAGCCTGTTCTCCTTGCTCCTGCTAGTGGTGAAGCGGGTGCCGGAGCACGTGCAGGTGGACGACCCAGCAGCACAGAGGAGACTGGCGAAGAAGCTGGAACGGCAGCAGGTACAGGGTGCCTGGGCACTGCCACATGCCGTGTGGTCTCGTCTCCGTGAAGGGGGACGCCTGGGGTGGGCGGGCGTACTGGGCTAGAAGGCTGTGCCCAGTGGGGGTCAGGGGCAGGAGATAGGGGCATGGGGCAGGCTGGGTGGCAACGGAGGCGGGGCAGGCGGGTGGGGTGGCTGTGGGTACAGACAAGGTGTGTGGATGCAGATCCTTCCGTCTCAGCGTATTCTGTTATACCCAGGGGCTCTGCCCCCTCCCTCCCTGGTGCGTTCGGCTGTGACCCAAACTAAGGGTCTCCCTTCACGCCAAGTGAGGGAACTCACTCATCTGCTTATTAACGATAACCAGCCTGTCTCCATGCTGGTCAGGGGCTTTGGGGCCCTGCCTCGCTGGTTCTGTTCGGCGGGGCCGGCGTGACCTGTCGTAGCCCCGTCCCTGTTCTGTGCCTAGATATCAGGGACGGTTCCAGGTAAGCCAAATGGCTGTGTTTGGTACTGCTCCCCAAAGGGTAATCCCAGGCACCCCCGTTGTATAGGTTACATTGGCCAGGTGCTTGTTCATGTAGGTTCCTAAGCAGCATGTGATATCAATGTGTATATGGATCCTTTACATACACTTAGGCCCTAATCGCTGGCTCACCTCCTGATGGGCAGGTTGGCTGTGCCAAGCGAGGGGGTGTCGGGGCTGTGCCCGGCGGGGTAGGAGTGGGGAGTGCGCCGGGGCAAGCTGTGCCCACTGGGGAGGAGGAAGGTGGGCGGTGTCTGGCAGGGGTGAGGCCAGGGGTGGGGGATGTGCCATGGGCAGGCTGTGCCCACTGGGAAGGGGGCAGGTGGGTGGTGTCTGGGGGGGGCAGGGGCAGGTGGGCGGCACCCAGCGGGGTTGGGGGCAGGGGTGGAGGTGTGTGCCATGGGCAGGCTGTGCCCATGGGGGAGGGGGCAGGGGCAGGTGGGCGGTGCCTGGTAGGGGAGAGGGCAGGGTGGGGGGTGTGCCATGGGCAGGCTGTGCCCATGGGGGAGGGGGCAGGGGCAGGTGGGCGGTGCCTGGTAGGGGAGAGGGCAGGGTGGGGGGTGTGCCATGGGCAGGCTGTGCCCATGGGGGAGGGGGCGGGGCAGGTGGGCGGTGCTTGGTAGGGGAGAGGGCAGGGTGGGGGGTGTGCCATGGGCAGGCTGTGTCTGGCAGAGGGCCTTTGCCAACCTGCACTGAAGCAGCGTGCTCTGAAATTTCCATGCCAGGTTCCTCTGAGGCCAGACTATGGCGCCAAAGTCAATCTCTTCTCCCACTTGCACCAGTACAGCCGGAAGAGGCCGCTGACCCAGCAGATGAGGTTTGTGCTCCCCGCCCGGCCCTGAGGCTGGTGAAGATGTCTGCTGCAGCCTCTGCTCTTGGGCTGGGCTGTGCCCACGCAGCCTGGCCTCCGTGTGTCCTTCCTGGATGAGGGGAAGCTGGTGAGCCCCAGCTGGGGCGACGCCTGTTGCTGTGGGCTGCCCAGCTCTGTGTGCCCACCCCAGGGGCAGGTCTTGCTGCCCCGGTGGGGCTACAGGGCGAAGGGTGAGCCATGGCCAGTTGGGGTGGGTTGGCCGGGACATCCCATTTGCCTCATGTGGGGAGGGTATGGGGCAGGGGACGTACTGGCTGTGTGTGTGTGTGTGTGGGGTGGTGGTGGTATGGAATGAAGGGGGCACCCAGTGTGTGTTGGAGGGGTATGGGGTGAGGGGGGCACCCTATTACTGTGTGTAGGGGTGTCTGGGGGACGCGGTAACCTGGATGGTTAGGGGAATACGTGACAAATAGGGAGCCCTGGCCTGGAACAAGTGTGGGGCAAAGGGTGATGCCCCAGGTGTGTGCGTGGCCGGGTGACGGGGATGTGCTGGAGGTGTGTGGAGGGGAGGAGGCGTGACGGGGATGCCCTGGGTGGGTTACGGGGTGACGGGGATGTCCTGAGTGTGTGTGGGGGTGTGTGTGACAGGGATGTCCTGGGTGTGCATGGGGATTATGGGGTGATGGGGATGCCCTGGGTGTGTGTGCAGGGCTGATGGGGATGCCCTGGGTGTGCGCGGAGGTTAGGGGGTGACAGGGATGCGGTGTGGGAGTGACGGGGATGTGCTGGGGGGAGGTGATGGGGATGCGCTAGGTGTGCGTGGGGGCTATGGGGTGATGGCGATGCCCTGGGGGTGTGTGCAGGGCTGATGGGGATGCCCTGGGTGTGTGCAGGGGGGTGTCTGGGATGCCCTAGTTGTGTGCGGGGGTTACAGAGTGACGGGGATGTGCTGGGTGAGTGTGGTGGTGATGGGGATGCCTTGGGAGGAGGTGATGGGGATGCCCTAGGTGAGTGTGGGGGGGTTATGGGGTGTCAGGGATGCCCTGGGTAGGTGTGGAGGTGATGGGGATGCCCTGGGGAGGTGATGGGGATGCCCTGGGTGTCCGCAGGGGTTACGGGGTGATGGGGATGCCCTGTGGGGAGCTGATGGGGATACCCTGGGTGTTTGTGTGGGGTGGCCTGGTTCATGAAGGGCACATGTGCCTCTCACTGACAGGTTGATCGCTTGGGGGCTCACCATGGAAGCTCTGGGGAGGTGACCCAGCACTGGGGGCCGTAGGGTCCTTCCCCTTCCTCGCTGGTGGAGCCTCCCAGCTCCAAGGCCTCTCATCTGTGCCCTGTGTCCCCAGCATCCCGTCCACGGCGATCCATCCCGCCGTGGTGCGGCTCGGCCTGCAGTACTCCCAGGGGCTGCTGAACGGCTCCAATGCACGCTGCCTCGCCCTGCTGCAAGTCTTCAGACAGGTACCGCTGACCCCCCGCTGCACCAGTGCCGGCTCCCCCCAGGGGCGCAGGCTGAGAGGCAGCGTCCTGCCCTGGCTCGGGGCCTGGACCCGGGCCCCTCGCTCCCTCGAGCTGCGCCAGTCTGTCGTGTGCCGGCTCCCTAGGCTGGTGAGGCCAGGCCCTGCATGGTGCCGCAGCCCAGCCTGAGGGCAGAACGGGTGGGGCTGCTGGCAGCTGCCCGCCACGGAGCCTGACTAACTGCCCCCCTCCCCCCACAGCACTGCGGGTGCCCCCTGCCCCGCCCTCCAGCTCTCCCGGTGCTCCAGCCCCAAGCACCCCAACCCTCCACTGCCCCACCCCCCCGTCGTCTGGAAGCCTTGCTCTCCCGCTCTGCCAATGCCCCTCTGCAGTGACCGGCGAGGCAGGCTGTGCTAACTGAGCAGAGGCAAACCAAGACAAAACGGATCGTTTACATTTTTAAAAGTTTATAAGGGAAAACCCCACCACTGTACCAGGCGCAGAAATACCTAGACCGTTACCGAGTACTCACTGCTTGTGACGATAAGCTTTTGGTTCCCCGCTCACTAGCCTCGCGCACGCTGCTCTTCCTCACGCTGTCCAAGAACACAGAGCTGGATCAGCGACAGTCCGGGTCACTCCGGAGAATGAACTTTTCCTCCCCTGGGCTGGAAGTCCAGCTCCACGCTGGCTGTCCTGCTCTTTGCCTCTCTTCAGCTTGCCATTCTCCTTAGAGTCGCTGTCCTGCGGCTGTATCTCTTCCCGCGGCATGTATCCTCCACAAGCGGGCTTCCTGCACCTAGTGGGCCCTCACCTGCCCATTGGGCGCATTTCCTTCAGTACCCGTCACGCTCAGTCCATATGCTGCAGGCCTGGGGAGGGCGGGCTTCTCGTTTGCTGGTTTCAGGATCTGCTTTGTGATCAGTTCCCTTTTCACCAAGCATCTTTCCCTGATACTTTCTCCAGCACGTCTGTAGTTTTTATTCCCATGCCCTCCCGTCTCTGGTAGTGCCTATTCACATACCCAGCTCTGCTTTCTTCTGCTCCTCGGGCCCTAAAACCTTCCCTCTGTCCCTCCGTTGCACTTCCCAGCTCCTCCTTCTCATCTTCCTTTATTTGATCACCTCGCCGCCCAGCCCAGCCCAGTTCACCGCTAGCTCAGCACCTCCCTTCTCCTCCGCCTCCTCAGAATCTGTCCCAGCTGCCCCCTCCCAGCTCGCCCTGCCCCTCGCCCCATGACAGCACTCTGAGCTAGCATGGGCTCGGGTACGCCACCTCCGCCCCACACCAGCCCAGTCTCTCTCCATGTCCCCCCCGCCCATGCCTGCTCCTGGGAGATGTTCCCAGTTAACACGCCTGGGTACCTGCTGCTCTCCCTAGATGAGCCCCGGCTGCCTGCCCCCTCCACTCCTCTGCCAAGCCGGGATACCCTGTCCCGGTGCCTGGGTGTCATGGTCTCTTGCCCTGCTTGTTCCAGGTGATCCGGGATTACTCAACGCCACCCAGCGAGGAGCTCTCAAGAGACCTGGTGGCCAAGCTGAAGCCCTACATCAGGTGAGGCCGAGAGAGATGGGACGGCAGGATCTTCCAAGGGAGGGGCTCTTGGGGCTGCAGTTCATATGGGTACCGTGCCTGTGGTTCTCCCCTGGCCCCCCCAGTCCAGGCTGGTCATCTCCACTGGCGCTGCCATTCTCCCCCAGCCTGCTGTTCCTGCTCCCCGCCAGGCCCAGGCTGGGTATTACTGGGCAGGGGCTTCTCTGCAGATGCTGAAAAGCTGCTAATCCCCATTAATGAGCCTAGGCGCTCCCCCGCCCTGGGGGTGCTGCCTGCCCCCCCCAGCACTGAGTGCTCCCTGCCCCCCAGATCTGGCTCCAGTCCATGCCCCTCAGCGTTTGTCTCCTCTCTGCAGTTTCCTGAACCAGTGCCGGCCCCTCTCCGCCAGCATGGGCAATGCCATTAAGTACCTCAAGAAAGAGATCTCAGGCCTGTCCAGCACCCTGAGAGAGGAGGAGGTGAGCAGGAAGCCTGCAGAGGGGTCTGTGGGTTCACCAAGGCTACAGGAGGGGCCTGCTCAAGGGGCTGTAAAGACACTAAGTCGCTGTGGGCTGAGGCAGGTACTGCTAGGGATCAGAAACTGGTTAGGAGACAGGACACGGGGTAGAGTAAATGGTCACCTTCCATCACGGCTGAAGGCAAACGGAGGCCTTGAGGTGCTGAACTAGATCTCGTTAATGTATTTATTGATGATGGGAATTGGGGGAGCAGTGAAGGGCAGAATGTGCCGATGACACTGAGTTACGTAGGGTCATCAGGACCAGAGGAACTTCAGGGTACATCTGCACTGCACACTGCGTGTAGAATACATTCACAGCCAGCCCCCAGCACTGGTATAACTAGGACTGCGGCCAGGGAGCTCTGCTCAGGTGAATACAAACCCTCCTGACCTCTGGGAGTACGCACCGGGGCACGTACCCTACACGGCTGGGCTCGCCCACGCAGCACCCCATCCATGCTGATGTTCTTAGCATTGTAGTATCCCACCGCTAGACTCCTACCCCGCTGCAGGGAGAGGCTCCGGAAGTGGATGAGAGGCAGCTGGGGAAGGCTCTGGCAGCTGGGGAAGGCTCTGACAGTGGGGAAGCAATGGGGAAAGGCGCTGGCGGCTGGGAAGCAACGGGGAAAGGCTCCGGCGGCAGGGAAGCTGTGGGGGAAGGCTCCGGCAGTGGGGGAAGGCTCCGGCAGTGGGGGAAGGCTCCGGCAGCAGGGAAGCTGTGGGGAAAGGCTCCGGCAGTGCGGGAAGGCTCCGGCAGCTGGGAAGCCGTGGGGGAAGGCTCTGGCAGCTTCCTGTTGCAGGAAGCTTTCCCTACAGTGGGGAACGTTTCCCGCAGCTCCCTACTGCCTCCCACCTGCCAGGGCCTTTTACCGATACGTGCAGCTACACATCACAGTGTGGACGCAGCCAGCGTGTACCTACCTTAACCTACGTGCTGCCCCAGGAGCGGTGCCGTGTAGATGCATCCTCAGAGAAGGCAGCAGAACAGGACTGCCTGCAGTGATTTCCGTGTGCTCGTAACACCTGCAGCTCTGCATTGTGGCAGCGACTATATTCAAATCTCATGCTTTGTGTCATCGGCCACTGACCTGCAGGGGGTCAGGAAGGAATTTTCCCCTCAATGCACAGGTGGCAGGATGGATTCTGTTTTTTTCGCCTTCCTCTAAAGCATCAGAGACTGGCCACTGCTGGAAATGGAACACTATGCAGGGTGGTCCATTGCTCTGGGGTGGTGCAGAGAATCCTTTCTACGTGCCCAGCTGCTGGTCTTGCTCACAGGCTCAGGGTCAAATTGATGGATAGATTCGAGGTCGGGAAGGAATTTTCCCCAGGTCAGGTTGGCAGGGGCCTTGGGGATTTTTCATCTCCCTCTGCAGTGTGGGGCTTGGATCGCCTGCTGGGATCATCTGGGCATGTCTGACCTGATCAGTTCTCTGCCACTGCAGGGGCACAGCCCTGGGGGCACCTTGGTCTCTCCAGTTCTCTGCCTGTGGCCACAACTGCTCAGACTCCTGAGGGCTGAATTGTTGTAGTTTAACTAAAACCTTTTTGGGGTTTGTGTAGGGCTGGAGAAGTGGGGTTCTGGGAGGATAAGGAGTGCGCTCGCGGTGTCTGATAACAAGTGACACGTCTGGAACTGGGTGTGGAGCCCTGGGGTGGAGGAAGGTTGCCTCTTCCACAGTGATAATCACTTTGTGGTGCCAGGGATTGTGATCTTGTAGCGTGAGAGTTCTTTGACAAGGGCTGTCTTGTACCCAGTGCTGCTCAGTGTTAACATGTTCCATGTGGTGAGAGACCCCAAGGTCTAGTCGGGACGTCTGGAGAGCTGGGGCCATGGGGGCTGGGCCTTCACATGGCACATATTGACATCAAAGTGGCATTTGCTTGGTTGCCGAGTCAGCAGCCCTCCCTCGGTTCCCTCGCGCCACTGTTGTATTAATTTAGATGGAGCAAATGGGCCAAAGGTGGTAACAGAACCCAGCCACCGTCCAACATTAAACAGTTTTGAACTGGGGGCAGGGCAGGGGTTGGTATCCAGAGACCTCAGCCTGCCCAGAACCAGGGCAAACACCCCATTAAACAGCCTGTTCACCTGCTATTACAGCTACAGAAAAGAAGGGCAAACAGTTAAAGCGTTTGAAATATAAAGCATTCAATCAGGCTTTCCTTCCAACAGCATCCCTTGTTCCCTTGCCCTGTAGCTGGAGAGGGTTTTAGAAGGAAATTCACCCAGCTGTTTGACCCTCTCTCGACGGTATCGGCTGTCGTTATGGGCAGAAAAGAAGTGCGTTGCGATGAGCTGGAGCTGCTGCTGTTAAAGTCCAATCCCGCTTCATCCCAGGTGGTATCTGGGATTCGACTATGGCCGGTGGAGGTGGCGATGTTGTCTGGATCTCTGTCTGGCCTGTTCTGGTCAGGACGCCTCTAAGGGCAGGATGACCAAGGCCCAGGGTCCCTGGAAATGGTGGAGGTAGCAGCCATGATGGTGAAGCTCAGTTGAGTAGTCACCGTCTGTTCTTCCTCCCCATCCTTCTGTCTGTCTTCTCCCCCCCTCCCAAAGTCTCTTGAAGGACCCACAAGAGGAGCAGTAGGGGAAGAGCTCATCCCCTCGTTATTTTGTCCACCAATTAGGCCTGATCTCTGTTTCTAACCATTAGAAGGTCAACACTCCTTGGATTGGATCAGCATGGCTTTCTTGGTGCAGGCTACTCCCGTCTCTCTCTGGTTCTCTTGCACCTGTTGATAACATTCTTTATGGAAAATGACTTGACCTACTTTCCACTGTACGTTTCGAAGCAGGCAGAAGTTACAGACCACCCGTGCCAGAGATAAGGAGCCTGGCGAGCGCTCGCCTGCTGACTTTCTCCTTCCTTCAGACTCCTCTTCTACACCCAGTTCGGTGACAAACTGCTACTTCACCTGCTCTTTGTGTCGCTCCGCTCTCTCCTGTGGACATTTCCACTGTCCATCCCCCATGCAGCGGGAGGCAGCGCATTGCACTGACCATGTGTTAGACTCTAAACCTGCAGGGTGTAAGCCAAGCCCCTCCTGCTAGGGGCTCGGTCCCCTGCCAACAGACATGGCCGATGCCTTTTCTGCCTGGGGCAGAGCCACTTCCCCATTAGGTGCACAGGGGGTAAGGACTTGCAAGTCGAGGGAGGCGTGGCTGAAATGCACCTGCTCGAGCAGTCCGTGCGTGTCACTCAGACCTGGAGGAGATGTCCACCTCCCTCTAAGGAGCCCACAGGCTAATCCTCAGCGCGTGCCCTGCGAGCAGACCCATGCCCGGGCAGCAAGACAACTTTAGCAAATTGGCACGGGTGACACCAACGCTGTTTGCCCCAGCGCTGTCAGCACCCCCTGCTGCTATCTCAGCCCAAGGCTGGCTACTGCCTTGGCACCGGCCCCAACAGAGCCGGAGCCAGCAGAGACACTGTCATCGCTGCAGCAGGCAGGAGTGTGGGGCCAAGCAGAGACAGGCACGACTCCAAGCACAGAGACGTCGCCCCGTTGGGAGGAGAGGGCAGGCTGCCGTCGCGCTCTGCCAGGAGAGCAGGGCTAAGTCACGTGGCACTGACAGAGTGCCCCGGGAACGCCCTCACTGAACCATTGGGATCCCTGCTGGGCCACCGCTGGTGCAGAGCTGGAGCAGAGGCCTCCCCTGTGGCACTGGCCGAGGAATGTGCCTCGTCACCCTCACCAAACTGTGCCTTCTTCCCAGCACCAAGCAGAGACGCCTCCCCGCGTCTGTCTGACGGAGGCCTAGAGGTGGTACCGGGGACCCCTCTCGCAGGAGGCCAGAGTGGCTTTGAGCTGACCTGTATACCATGCTACATTGGCTCCGTGCGGCTCATCATCCCACATGTTCCCCAGCAGATCCCCTCCGGGATGTCTAGGAGAAGGAGATCGAGCTCTTCCCGGTGGCTTCACTGCCCAGACCACCGTCTCCAGAGCCTGACGTCAGCACTCCAGGATGGAGAGCACTGGAGAAACCCTGGAAGCCCCTGTCTCTGCTGGAGGAGGCGGTCAGACCAGCCCTTGCCTAGCAGTTGATGACGGAAGCGTTCCAGCATGTCCTGGCTCAATGGCGGAGACCCTGGATATCCAAGTGATGGCCATACGAGAGGAATCTCACAAACGTTGACTCCCTCACTGCGTCAGCCCTGGTCAGAACTGTTCCACCTGTGACCGAAAGCACACTGGAGCCAGTCGGGGGGTCCAGTCACTATCCACCCTACCTCTGAACAGGTGAAGTCAGATCAGAGACCTCTGAAAAACGGAGCCCTTTGACTCCCACCCAAACCCAGGATTGTGGGGTAACTACAGCAGTGTGGGAAAATCAAAATAGACAAAATGGACAAGGACCCCCGCAAAACTGGATGTGTGCAGGTGCGAGGTCTCCTCAACTGCTTCATTGCAGCGCTGGGCGGCAGACTGCTGGGGGTGTTCACCAAATCTAATTTCCTGGGGCTGGAGAGGGTGACCCCGTCCTGCGAAGTGCCACAGGGTGCCAGGAGGACTTAAAGGAGTCATGAGAGGTGGCCAGAGCAGCCGTTCAGGCTCTGACATGGCCACAAGGTCGCAGGCCATGGCTCTGACCAGGAGCTGGGCCTCCTGTCAGCCTCAGGAATGCTAGGAGAGATGCAGCATGCCGTGTGTGATGCGTCTGGGAAGTTATTGAAGGTGGGCATAGCAGTGACTTACTGCCCGGGAACTGCCTGCCAGTGACTAGGGAAGGGTTCAAATGCGGCCCGGGAGCAGAGCAGGAGACTGGAGGTGTCTGTGGAATTGGCTAGGGGGAAGCGAATGGGTCATGAAGGACTGGCTGAAACTGACTGTATCAAGGGGTGATTTTGAAAGACAGGGGGAATCCCAGCCTCTGAACAAAGGACACTTAACAGCAGGTGGCTCTCGCAGGAGGCAGGGGTGAACTCAGCAGGCTCTGCGAAGGCGAGGCCGCTGTGGTAAGAGCTCAGCTCACAGAAAAAGAGGCACTTGGCCAGTCTGAACCCTGTCTTAGCCCGTGTTTCTCTCTGCTAACCGAAGGGCTCCTGAGGCTGTGTCCAGGTGACTGGGAACCCAGCTCTCTTTGGAAAGGCTGCCTGGAGCTGCTGCAGGTAGTGCCCAAAGATCCCTGAGGGGCTGGAAGTTTCTGAACAGGGCTCTGCTTGAGTTGGCCTGGCTGGGTAGAGCTCATGGTGAGAAGCAGGAGTGCTGGAGCATGAGGCTCAGTGTTGGAGGCGTTGAGGGTGCACGGCCAACCCTTGTGGAAAAGGGTGGCCCTTTGGGGTCTGGCACGTTGACGGGGTGCTCTCAGGAAAGGCCACAGCATAGCACAGTCAATCTGGTGGATCCGTGACACCATGTGAGGCTCCCATTCGGGAGGATAGAGCTCTTCAACAAAGGAAGCGACCCAGTGCTCACTTCGATGACTTCAGAGCCACCTTGAGAATCTACACACCAACCCCTTACAGCAGCGGTGGGCAAACCTTTTGGCCCGAGGGCTCATCGGGGTGCGAAACTTCTGGAGGGCTGGGTAGGGAAGGCTGTGACCCCCAAACAGCCTGGCCCCCGCCCCCTCCTCCCACTTCCCGCTCCCTGACTGCCCCCCTCAGAACCTCCCACCCATCCAAACCCCGCCCCGCTCCTTGTCCCCTGACCGCCCCCTCCCGGGACCCCCCACCCCTAACCACCCCCGGGACCTCACCCTCTATCCAACTCCCCCTGTCACCTGATTGCCCCGACCCCATCCACACCCCCGCCCACTGACAGGGCCCCCGGAACCCCACCCCCTATCCAATCCCCCCTGTTCCCCATCCCCTGCCCCTGCGGCCCCGAACCTCCGCCCTATCCAACTGCCCCCTGCTACCTGTCCCCTGACTGCCCCCCAGGATCCCCTGCCCCATATCCAACCCCCCTGCCCCGACCCTCTTACCAGGCCACTCTGAGCAGCATGCCTGCAGACACGCCGCCCCACATGAGCGCACAGCCCTGCCAGCCAGAGCACTGCCCATGCGGCAGCGTAGCTGCGGGGGAGGGAGGACAGTGGGGGAGGGGCCGGGGGCTAGCCTCCCGGGCCAGGAGCTCAGGGGCCGGGCACGACGGTCCTGCGGGCCGTAGTTTGCCCACCTCTGCCCTACAGAAAACCCCAACTGAGGCAGCAGGCTCCCCTCTTCTCCCAGGGCAGGCAGCCACGGTACCCGTTGTAAAAACTATTGTGATATCCTCTGTCACCCACCCTTCCCCACTGCAGACTTGATGGGAGTGTTTGGCTCCAGTGCAGGTCCCATCAGGAGCCAGTCTTTGGGGGCTGCCTTGCCCGTTCCGTTGAGCGTGGGACGATCTCACCTCAGACAACGGATGCTGAACGTAGTCTCTGGAAGACGAAAGGGGGCTTTTGTTTCATGCATGGCCAGAGGAGACTGAACTGCTTCAGGACAGCAACACTTCCCTCCATGGTTCCACCTCTGCAGCCCAGGGCTGGTGCATGGCTCCTGGCTTCAAGACACGGCCACCCAGCTGGCCCACAGGAAGACCCAGACGTTCGTGGGGGATCAAAGCGTTACCATTCAGGCTCCCTGCGGCCCTGAGAGTCTCCAGGAAATGCCTCACGCTGGTCGCGGCTCCCCTGAGAAGTCAGGGCACTTACGGACTTGCTGCTCGGAGGCAAGTCGCAGCAGGCGGAAGTAGTAGGCTTGGAACGTGCTCTGTCCCTGTCTCCCCCACTGGTGAACTATTACTAATAACTGTTAGGGGTTTCCCCTCCGCTCCCCTGCCCCTTGTCCCGCAGACAGAAGACAGAAGACCAGAAGTCCGAAGTGCAGGCAATGCCATGTTAATTGGGGTTGATCAAGCAAGCATATCCAGAGCTCTGCACACTGGGAGAGCCTTTTTCCCTTCCCTCCTTCTTCTTAGCAGGCCCAAATTGACCTGTAGTGCCCGGCCCTAGTCCCACCCCTTACAACTTATGATCATATTCTGTCTTGGGGGGCCTTGAGTCTGGGGGCTTCAGTACCACCTCTTGGGAAGGGTAGGGAGTGAAGTTGTGTTTCGGGCAGGGTCACTGTTTCTTTGGCTTTTAGTGTTTCTTATGCCCCCCGCACGCACACAATTCCCCTTGCCCCTCCTGACCAGTTGCTTAACCTTGGCTTGGGAGAGGAGTCGGGCAGCCTTCAAGTGTATGCTCCTACATTAAACTCCCACCATACCCAGCAACACTTTACCTCTCTTCCTTGTCTTTTCACATTGTGCAATAAACCCCATCGATAGCGGGCAGATGCAACACACAGCGTCTTTGTTCACACATGTTAGTTAGAATATCAAAGATCAAACCCCAAATTCTCTCTCAGGCTAACAAACAGGCCTTGATCCTAACAGTAATGTCTCACCCTCCTGGGCACAGCGTTCACAGGAGCCTTGTCGACGCCAGCCAGAAAAGTCATGCATGACCAAGGGTGGGCTCCAGCACGGCAGGGACTCACTCTTCATGGCTGGGGCCAGGACAGCCATGGCTGGCAGCGCTAGCTCGCATGTTAGCATGCATGCTCAGGAAGTCTCGTGCCAGACGCCAGCTGCGGTCCCTCTGAGTCTGGATCAGGTCAGTCTCGTCTCCACTGAGCCTTCAGATAGCAGGGACGTGTCTGCCCCAGCATGTCGCGGCAGAGCTGCCGGTGCTTGGGCCCCACACACACTTGGAAAGGGTTGCCCTTTCCATCCCCTCACCGATGAAGACACTGATCACGAATGTCTCAGGCTGGGGCCTCACTTGGGTCACTTACAGATTCACGGGACTTGGTCCCCGGCTGGCATGGAGGGAATGTCTTGGAGCTCAGGCCGGTGTGACATTCCTCCCTGTCCACTGGAATTCAGCCCTGCAGAGCTTCCTGCATGACACACCCAGCATCAAAAAGGGGAGGCCTGCTCCTCACACGTCCGGAGGCCGTCAGGGTCTGGACTCGACGCCATCCAAACAAGGTGACGCCGCTGGCCCTACCATTCCCAATGGCAGCCAGCAAGAACCCAGAGGGTTTCGTGAGCAGTCTGTGAGCAGCCCCTTCGCCACCACGGACGATGCTGACGTTCAGAACTTTGGCTCCCAAGAAGGACTGAGCCCAGGATTGTCCCCAGAGCTCGTCCTCCTGCAGTGGAACAGCCTGCTGCACCCCATTCCACCTGCTCCCCGATTCCCACGGTGATCTCCCACAGTCCGTCTCATTGCCCTGTCGGGCAAGACAGCTGTGGCTCACAGCCCTGTGACAAATGTCCGTCAAGCCGCCGATCCAGCTCCTGGACCTGATCTCGCAGCACTGTGGCCAGCTGCTGCATCCAGACCTGTGGTCGCTGCACCTGATATTGGCTGTGGGCTGACTCAGTGCTGCGGGTAGGCACTGCTCCCTCTGGGCCTAGGAAATCCTGATCGAATGCAGGAAAATATCTGCCAGACCGATGGACTCATCTAGGTGGAAGGTGGTCTCAATGTGGCAGCCCAGCCCAATTTGTTCTGAGCCCAAGTTTCAGTACCAAAGATCCTGGACTCCCTGTTACACTGGAAGCAGGCTGGCCTTCACTTCGCTCTGTTAACGCGCCCCTTGCAGCATTTCAGCTTGCCCATCTGTGCGGTTGTGCCTGGTCTTTTCACACACCCCTCTCCCCAGTATCGAGATTTCCAAGGGACTCCTGCGTTGATCAGAGAACCTGCCTCTGTCTAGGACCTCCATTCAGTCCTCCTGAGAGTCGTGGTACCTCCGTTTGAGCCGCTCTCAGGACGTTCCCTGCACCACCTCACTCTGAAGTTGGTCTTGCTAGTGGCTGTGACTTCACGGACATATTGTCGAGCCTCCCTGTGGGACAAGGTGGTGCTGAGCCCTTAGGTGATGTTCACAGCTGAGTTGGTCTCAGATTTCCATCTGAATGAGCCAGTCCACTGCCAGACTTCCTCCCCCTGCCGCACTCGGTGCCAGGAGAAAAGAAACCACACGCGTGATGCTTTGCTTTGTTGTACTGACCAAACCATTCCGACCCCCCCCATCCATTTATTGCCAGAGCACTGGACCAAGCCATCTCTTCATGGAGAATATCAAAGTGGATCACAGGCTGTCCCTGGCTGCGTTACCAGCTGGCTGGTGCGCCTCCCCACCGAACACGCTGGCGCTCTCCTTCAGAGCCCAGGCAGCTCTTCCGTCTGCTTCAGACACGTGCCAGGATCAGGGACCTGCATGTAACCCGTGGACCTTGCCAAACCCTATGCCCGGTCTGAGCCAGGTCCTCTAGTCCTGGCCAGCTGGAGCCCTTCATTCCCCCGCCCTGAGGGGCACTGCTTGACAGTCACCAGCAGCGGGCTCCATGCTGGCCTGTACTCGGAGAGACCGGTTACTTACTGGGCTGGAGCTGGGGTGCTTCGCGATGATGCAGTCCGTGTGGATCCCATGACCCACCCTCTATCTCTGCTTTCAGAGCCCTTAGCTACCAGGGGCTTCGAGCTGCGAGGGACCGTCACAGCCGCCCTGCCCCCCTCCCGTGGCACGGGAGCAGGAAGGGGGCTGGGGTGCATGTGTAGCCCTGAGGCACATGGCTATTAAAACGTTACATCCCATGTGCACGAGGCGCCTGGCCTCGTCCAGAGGGACCGGCACTGCCTACACCCAGCATCTCGCAGAACCACCGCCCCAGCAGGGGTGTAACAGCTCGCGAGGTGCTCTCTGCCCCACCGCTACAGGGAATGAGACTCCCATTGCCGGTGGATTTCCTGCTGCTGGCTGATCACAGATGAATAAAGAGACGGGGGACTCAAGTTCAAGAGCATCCTGCCTCTGTCTCCCTCTGCCTATATCCACCCCTCAACCTGGCGTGTCCCCCCTCCTGCCTTGGCTCCCGCCTCCTCCGCACCCTGTCCCCCATTTCACACAGCTCTGCATTTGAGTCAACAACTCCCTCTTTCTCCTGCTGCCCGGAGCCAGGCTGGGGACTCGGCAGGGAACATTCCCCCCTGCAGTCAGGTCTGGCCCCGATGCAGAGCTAGGGCGCTGTGCTGCAGGGAGCCGGACAGGGGACTCGGCAGGGAACATTCCCCCCTGCCGTCAGCGCTGGCCCCGATGCAGAGCTAGGGCGCTGTGCTGCAGGGAGCCGGACAGGGGACTCGCCAGGGAACATTCCCCCCTGCAGTCAGGTCTGGCCCCGATGCAGGGCTACGGGTGCTGTGCTGCAGGGAGCCGGGCAGGGGACTCGGCAGGGAACATTCCCCCCTGCCGTCAGGTCTGGCCCCGATGCAGAGCTACGGGTGCTGTGCTGCAGGGAGCCGGGCAGGGGACTCGGCAGGGAACATTCCCCCCTGCAGTCAGGTCTGGCCCCGATGCAGAGCGACGGGCGCTGTGCTGCAGGGAGCCGGGCAGCGGACTCGCTAGGGAACGTTCCCCCCTGCAGTCAGGTCTGGCCCCGATGCAGAGCTAGGGCGCTGTGCTGCAGGGAGCCGGGCAGGGGACTCGCCAGGGAACGTTCCCCCCTGCAGTCAGGTCTGGCTCCGATGCAGAGCTAAGGGTGCTGTGCTGCAGGGAGCCGGGCAGGGGACCCTCCAGGGAACATTCCCCCCTGCAGTCAGCGCTGGCCCCGATGCAGAGCGACGGGCGCTGTGCTGCAGGGAGCCGGGCAGGGGACTCGGCAGGGAACGTTCCCCCCTGCAGTCAGGTCTGGCTCCGATGCAGAGCGACGGGCGCTGTCTGCA
This sequence comes from Eretmochelys imbricata, assembly GCF_965152235.1. Classification (NCBI taxonomy): domain Eukaryota; kingdom Metazoa; phylum Chordata; order Testudines; family Cheloniidae; genus Eretmochelys; species Eretmochelys imbricata. The sequence goes on from NC_135574.1 coordinate 919,573, forward strand.
GGGAGCCGGGCAGGGGACTCGCCAGGGAACGTTCCCCCCTGCAGTCAGGTCTGGCTCCGATGCAGAGCGACGGGCGCTGTCTGCAGGGAGCCGGGCAGGGGACCCTCCAGGGAACATTCCCCCCTGCAGTCAGGTCTGGCTCCGATGCAGAGCTATGGGCGCTGTGCTGCAGGGAGCCGGGCAGGGGACTCGCCAGGGAACGTTCCCCCCTGCAGTCAGGTCTGGCCCCGATGCAGAGCGACGGGCGCTGTGCTGCAGGGAGCCGGGCAGGGGACTCGGCAGGGAACATTCCCCCCTGCAGTCAGGTCTGGCTCCGATGCAGAGCTACGGGTGCTGTGCTGCAGGGAGCCGGGCAGGGGACTCGGCAGGGAACATTCCCCCCTGCAGTCAGCGCTGGCCCCGATGCAGAGCTACGGGTGCTGTCTGCAGGGAGCCGGGCAGGGGACTCGGCAGGGAACATTCCCCCCTGCAGTCAGGTCTGGCTCCGATGCAGGGCTACGGGTGCTGTGCTGCAGGGAGCCGGGCAGGGGACTCGGCAGGGAACATTCCCCCCTGCAGTCAGGTCTGGCTCCGATGCAGAGCTACGGGTGCTGTGCTGCAGGGAGCCGGGCAGGGGACTCGGCAGGGAACATTCCCCCCTGCAGTCAGGTCTGGCTCCGATGCAGAGCGACGGGCGCTGTGCTGCAGGGAGCCGGGCAGGGGACTTGCCAGGGAACATTCCCCCCTGCAGTCAGCACTGGCCCCGATGCAGAGCTAGGGCGCTGTGCTGCAGGGAAACGGGCAGGGGACTTGCCAGGGAACATTCCCCCCTGCAGTCAGGTCTGGCCCCGATGCAGGGCTACGGGTGCTGTCTGCAGGGAGCCGGGCAGGGGACTCGCCAGGGAACATTCCCCCCTGCAGTCAGGTCTGGCCCCGATGCAGGGCGACGGGCGCTGTGCTGCAGGGAGCCGGGCAGGGGACTCGCCAGGGAACATTCCCCCCTGCAGTCAGGTCTGGCCCCGATGCAGGGCGACGGGCGCTGTGCTGCAGGGAGCCGGGCAGGGGACTCGGCAGGGAACATTCCCCCCTGCAGTCAGGTCTGGCCCCGATGCAGGGCGACGGGCGCTGTGCTGCAGGGAACCGGGCAGGGGACTCGCCAGGGAACATTCCCCCCTGCAGTCAGCGCTGGCCCCGATGCAGGGCGACGGGCGCTGTGCTGCAGGGAGCCGGGCAGGGGACTCGCCAGGGAACATTCCCCCCTGCAGTCAGGTCTGGCCCCGATGCAGAGCTACGGGTGCTGTGCTGCAGGGAGCCGGGCAGGGGACTCGCCAGGGAACGTTCCCCCCTGCAGTCAGGTCTGGCCCCGATGCAGAGCTAGGGCGCTGTGCTGCAGGGAGCCGGGCAGGGGACTCGCCAGGGAACGTTCCCCCCTGCAGTCAGCGCTGGCCCCGATGCAGGGCTACGGGTGCTGTCTGCAGGGAGCCGGGCAGGGGACCCTCCAGGGAACATTCCCCCCTGCAGTCAGCGCTGGCCCCGATGCAGGGCTACGGGCGCTGTGCTGCAGGGAGCCGGGCAGGGGACTTGCCAGGGAACATTCCCCCCTGCAGTCAGGTCTGGCCCCGATGCAGGGCTACGGGCGCTGTGCTGCAGGGAGCCGGGCAGGGGACTCGGCAGGGAACATTCCCCCCTGCAGTCAGGTCTGGCTCCGATGCAGAGCGACGGGCGCTGTGCTGCAGGGAGCCGGGCAGGGGACTCGGCAGGGAACATTCCCCCCTGCAGTCAGGTCTGGCTCCGATGCAGAGCGACGGGCGCTGTGCTGCAGGGAGCCGGGCAGGGGACTCGGCAGGGAACATTCCCCCCTGCAGTCAGCGCTGGCCCCGATGCAGAGCGACGGGCGCTGTGCTGCAGGGAGCCGGGCAGGGGACTCGCCAGGGAACATTCCCCCCTGCAGTCAGGTCTGGCTCCGATGCAGAGCTAGGGCGCTGTGCTGCAGGGAGCCGGGCAGGGGACCCTCCAGGGAACATTCCCCCCTGCAGTCAGGTCTGGCCCCGATGCAGAGCTACGGGTGCTGTGCTGCAGGGAGCCGGGCAGGGGACTCGGCAGGGAACGTTCCCCCCTGCAGTCAGCGCTGGCCCCGATGCAGAGCGACGGGCGCTGTGCTGCAGGGAGCCGGGCTGGGGACTCGCCAGGGAACATTCCCCCCTGCAGTCAGGTCTGGCCCCGATGCAGAGCGACGGGCGCTGTGCTGCAGGGAGCCGGGCAGGGGACTCGCCAGGGAACGTTCCCCCCTGCAGTCAGCGCTGGCCCCGATGCAGAGCTAGGGCGCTGTGCTGCAGGGAGCCGGGCAGGGGACCCTCCAGGGAACATTCCCCCCTGCAGTCAGGTCTGGCCCCGATGCAGAGCTACGGGTGCTGTGCTGCAGGGAGCCGGGCAGCGGACTCGGCAGGGAACTTTCCCCCCTGCAGTCAGGTCTGGCCCCAGTGCAGAGCGACGGGCGCTGTGCTGCAGGGAGCCGGGCAGGGGACTCGGCAGGGAACATTCCCCCCTGCAGTCAGCGCTGGCCCCAGTGCGGTTGTAGAGGGCTCTGTCCCACTCAGATGGCAAAGGCCTGACCGACCATATTAAAGATCCTTGCCACTTGCTGTCTGTCAGAGTTGGAGTGTTATCTCCTGTGGCCTGGCCAAATTGAAGCCCAGGTAATTTATGTTGAGCTGAGCTAACCCCCTGCAGTTGTTTCATAGAGGATCCTCCTTCACCTGCTGTTCTCATCTATTTTGCAGCATTTCTGTGTGGCTGTTACTGGTGCCCTGTTCCGTCCCAGAGGGGACTGCACTTCCATATGGGTGGGGTGGTGGGAGAGTGCTTTGGAGCCTCATAGCTGGCAGGTGCTACAGGAATGGCAGTGGCTCTGAGCCAGCCTATTCCCTGCCGGAGAGAGGGAGTAACCCCCCTGGGTTTCCTCTCCAGCCCTGTGGGGTGATGGGTCCTTTGGACTCAGGGTAAGGCCTGTGCCATGCAGTGCATCCTGGCTCCTGCTCATGAGGATGGGATGGGGGAATGGGAGCTGCCCTGGCTGAATTGTACAGCACAGACCCGTTCCCTTCCCTTCCTCCTTCAGTGTGGAGGGGCTCTCCCAAACCACGTGCTGGGGGCCTGCGGCTGCTAGGCCCAGTCAGGGCGCCCTGGGTAGGTGGGATGGGAGTGCTCCCTCCTGATAGGAATGTGGAGCATGGCCAGCTGTGGGATGAGCCGGAGGGAAAGATGTCAGGGCTCTCAGGCCCCAGTGTGACTGTCACTGCCTCTCCCCAGGCGAAGGGGAAACTGCAGGGCAGCATCGAAGGATACGTGAGGGAGAAGATCCATCTGGCAGCCGAAGCTATCTCCAAATATGCCTTCGAGAAGATCAGTGACCGAGATGTCATCCTGGTGTATGGATGGTATGGAGGAGGGGGCTTCCCTGTGCAGATGATCTGGCCCAGGGTGGAGGAGCCTTCCTTATGTTCACTGTGGGCAAACTGGACAGTCCCAACCAAAAATACAGATACTTCCAAAGGCTAATTTCCCATGAGCAAAGTTGACTGGAAGGAAAATGTATACAGAAAAATGTGAATGGAAATCAGGTGTTCTTTAAGATAAATTATTTAGATAACTAAAAATCCATGATTCCACAATCACAGAGGAGAACAACTGTGCCTAAAAGCCCATCCTGAATCAGTGGGGAAGTGAAGGTTGCAGTAAGAAATAAAAAAGCAAAATATAACAAATGGGAAATAAATAGTAATTGATATAAACTAGAAGCTAAGAAGTGTAGAAAATTGATAAGGGAGGCTAAAGACCTCAGGGAAAAATCAATGGCTGTCAGGGGTAAGGATAATAAGGAGTTCAAATATATCAGGCACAGAAGAAATCCAAGCAATGGTGCAGGCCCATTACTAGATGGAGATTTTGGTAATATTGTTAATGATGTGGAAAAGGCAGAACTGTTCAATAAATATTTCTGTTCAGTATTTGGAATGAAGCCGAATGAGCTTTGAAGAGTTTGATCTGTTTAGTTCAGTAAGAAAAGTGAGAGGTGACTTCGTTACAGTGTCATTACAGCACCTTCACCGGGAGGAGAACAGTGAGGGCTCTTCAATCTAGTGCAGAAAGGCAGAACAAGAACCCATGGCTGGAAGCTGGAGCCCAACAAATCCAAACTAGAAAGAAGGCACAAAATTCTCACCAGGAGGGTTATGAATTCTTGGGACAAACTGCCAAGGGCAGGGGTGGAGTCTCCCTCTGTCGATGGCTTCAGATCCAGACTGGCTGCCATTCTGAGTGTGCGTTAGCCTAACGCACGTTATTGGGCTCAGTGTCGGGGTAACTGGATGAATTTCTCTGACCTGTGATATGCCAATTAGTCTAGATGGTCCCTTCCTGCCTTAAGCTCCATGAATTCACTTGTGGTGTCCTGTCAGCTCCTCCTTAGTGAACCGCACACTGTGTGACGCCTATGCCAATGGTTGTGCCTTCCGGGTGATTGTGGTGGACAGCCGGCCGCGGCTGGAGGGCCGAGACACACTACGCAGGCTGGTGCGCAAGGGCATCCGCTGCACCTACGTCATGATCACCGCCATCTCCTACGTGCTGCCCGAGGTGAGCAGGCAGCTGTGCTGAGGGGAAGGGCATTGCTAGGGTGATGGAAGCAGGGCCTGCTACAGCCGTAGACTGGTGCTAGTTGACGTGCTCCCCCCGCAGGTCTCCAAGGTGCTGCTGGGGGCTCACGCACTGCTGGCCAACGGCTCCGTCATGTCCCGGGTGGGGACGTCCCAGATCGCGCTGGTGTCCAAGGCCTACAACGTGCCTGTGCTGGTGTGCTGCGAGACCTACAAGTTCTGTGAGCGGGTGCAGACGGACTCCTTTGTCTCCAACGAGCTGGGTACGTGCCCTGCGTCCTCCCGTGCCGTGGGTTCCGCTCCCCTCAGAGCAGCTGCTGGCCACCGTGCAGCTAGACTGACCAGTGTATGGCACGTCCCAGCACTGCATCCTCCTCTGGCCAGTCGGGGAAGTCATGGGGGGCAGGGAGGGGCTGTGTGGTGCCAGCCAGCTCCTTTGGCTGGGGGGCTGTCCGAGTGCTAGCCGGTTCCTCCGGCCAGTCAGGGAAGTCATGGGGAGCTATCCCCGTGCCAAGCAGCTCCTCCCAGGGAGGGGGTGCAGGTGCACCCTAGTGCCTGACCCTGTAGCATGTCTCTATAGACGACCCCGATGACCTGATCATGCCTGGGAAGGGAGGAGCCCAGCTGCGTAACTGGAAGGAGAACTCATCCCTGCGCCTTCTCAATCTGGTCTATGACGTGACCCCCCCGGAGCTGGTGGACCTGGTGATCACGGACTTGGGCATGATCCCGTGCACCTCGGTGCCCGTCGTGCTGCGTGTCAAGAACGTGGAGCAGTAGTGGGGGAATGGGGGCTGCACGGACCCTCAATAAACCCTGCTGATCTCACGGCTGCCTGCTGGGACTGCGTGATTGGGGGACAGGACCAGAGCTGCACTGCATGGGCCCCCACCTGTCCTCAGGGGAACCGGCCCCGCCCCACGGGTTCCTCTCAGAGTACCTGGCCCCGCCCCGGCCTGCCCCTAGGGGAACCGGCCCCGCCCCATGGGTTCCTCTCAGGGTACCCAGCCTCCCACCCAGCCTGCCCCCAGGGGAACCAGCCCTGCCCCATGGGTTCCTCTCAGGGTACCCAGCCCCAACCAGGCCTGGCCCCAGGGGAACCGCCCCCCCGGCCTGCCCCCAGGGGAATGGCCCCGCCCCCACAGGTTCCTCTCAGAGTACCCAGCCCCCGCCTCTCCCTGCCCCCAGGGGAATGGCCCCGCCCCACGGGTTCCTCTCAGGGTACCCAGCTCCCCCCTGCCGGCCTGCCCCCAGGGGAACCAGCCCTGCCCCCACGGGTGCCTCTCAGAGTACCTGGCCCCCCCACCCAGCCTGGCTCCAGGGGAACTGGCCCTGCCCCAGGCGTTCCTCTCAGAGTACCCAGGCCCCCTAGCCTGGCCCCAGGGGAACCGCCCCCCCTGGCCTGCCCCCAGGGGAACCAGCCCTGCCCCCACGGGTGCCTCTCAGAGTACCTGGCCCCAGGGGAACCGGCCCTGCCCCAGGCGTTCCTCTCAGAGTACCCAGGCCCCCTAGCCTGGCCCCAGGGGAACCGCCCCCCCCGGCCTGCCCCCAGGGGAACCAGCCCCGCCCCCATGGGTTCCTCTCAGGGTACCAAGCCCCGCCCCCAGGGGAACCGGCCCCGCCCCCCGGGTTCCTCTCAGGGTACCCGGCCCCCCTCCCGGCCTGCCCCCAGGGGAACCGGCCCCGCCCCCACGGGTGCCTCTCAGAGTACCCGGCCCCCCTCCCGGCCCGCCCCCAGGGGAACCGGCCCCGCCCCCCGGGTTCCTCTCAGGGTACCCGGCCCCCCTCCCGGCCTGCCCCCAGGGGAACCGGCCCCGCCCCCACGGGTGCCTCTCAGAGTACCTGGCCCCCCCACCCAGCCTGGCTCCAGGGGAACTGGCCCTGCCCCAGGCGTTCCTCTCAGAGTACCCAGGCCCCCTAGCCTGGCCCCAGGGGAACCGCCCCCCCTGCCTGCCCCCAGGGGAACCAGCCCTGCCCCCACGGGTGCCTCTCAGAGTACCTGGCCCCAGGGGAACCGGCCCTGCCCCAGGCGTTCCTCTCAGAGTACCCAGGCCCCCTAGCCTGGCCCCAGGGGAACCGCCCCCCCCGGCCTGCCCCCAGGGGAACCAGCCCCGCCCCCATGGGTTCCTCTCAGGGTACCAAGCCCCGCCCCCAGGGGAACCGGCCCTGCCCCAGGCGTTCCTCTCAGAGTACCCAGGCCCCCTAGCCTGCCCCCAGGGGAACCAGCCCCGCCCCCATGGGTTCCTCTCAGGGTACCAAGCCCCGCCCCCAGGGGAACCGGCCCCGCCCCCCGGGTTCCTCTCAGGGTACCCGGCCCCCCTCCCGGCCTGCCCCCAGGGGAACCGGCCCCGCCCCCACGGGTGCCTCTCAGAGGACCCAGCCCCGCCCCCCGGGGAACCGGCCCCGCCCCCCACGGGCTCTGTCCCAGGACCCGGCTGCAGGCGGTGCCCGGGGCTGGCGAGGGGCGGGGCCGCGCATGCAGATCTGGGCGCGAGGGCGGGGCATTGTGAGAGCAGGGCAGCATCCGTTCTCCGGGGACGCAGCCGGAAGTGACGCCAGGGAGCGCCGCGCGTCGATTGCCGCGCGCCTGCGGAGCGGCCATCTTGGAGCCCCCGGTTCCGCGCGGGCCGCCGGGAGCCGAGGTGAGGGCGGCGGGGCGGGGCGGCTCGGCCGGACTCGGCCCCGCGTGACCCCCGGAGCCCGCCCCGGAGCCATGCGGGCGGCGCCGGCCTGAGGCCCGCGGGCGCTGATGGCGGCTCGTGCCGGGGCCTTTGGGGCGGCGGCGGCCGCGGGCCCCCGCGGGTCCCTGCGCTCGGAGCCGCCCTGCGCCGCGGAGGCCGCCGCGGGACCGTCCGCCCCGGGCGCGCTGCGGGAGGAGCCGGGCCGCCGCCGCCGCCGCCGCACGAGAGGACGCGGGTCTCCAGGGAGCGAGCGGCCGGAGCCGAGCTCCCCGCAGGCCGCCGCCCGTACGTACCCGCCGCCTCCCCGGCCCGGCCTCTGCGCGGGGAGCCCCGCGCCGGCAGCCTGGGGTCCCCCGCGCGCCGCCCCGCCGGCCCGGCCCCGCAGGCCTTTCCCCCGCCCCGCCGGCCGCGGCTCCGCCGGGCCTACTCCCCGCCCCGGCCGGCCCGACGCGGCCCCCATTGCATCGCTCGGAGACTGGGGCGGGGAGGGGAAGGGCCTTGTCAGTTTATGAGTCGGTGGCAGTGGAGAGGATAAACCTCCGGCTTCCTAGTCCAAGGCCTGTGCTTGCACCCTAAGGGCGCCTTTCCTCTCCCCCAGTCCCCCGTGCTCCTTCAATGGCTGCTCTAAAGCCCTGCCGCGTGAAGCAGCTGCCCGGCTCCCCGCAGGTGGCTGCATTTCAGTGGTGGTTTCTGGGATAGCCAGGGTGCCAGCTCTCATTAGGTTGTCTGAGCCTTTCTGTTGCAAGCCCCCCGTTTTGGGTTGCCGTAGCATAACTCTCTGAAATGTCCATCTATGGGCCTGTGAGGTCTTGGCTCAGGACCTTTTAGAGACTTTGAATCAAACCCTGTTCAGATTGGGAGGCCATGTGAATGACTTTCCCATGTGAGAATCTGCCTGCTGCTGAAGTCTGGAGAGCTCTGGGACTGATCAGTGGAAATCACCCTCTGCGTGCAGTTGGGGAGCTTTCTGAGTGCTGGCAAGCTGCATTGAGCTCCAGCTCAGCTCATGGAATCTCCTGATTTAGGCCCTGTTGGGGGAAAACTGAGACCCATCTTGGTCCTTCATTTCTCCTTACCTGAGAACTTCACCCTCAATAATCTTCTGTGCTTCCCGGTTTAAATGAGGTCTCACCCCCCCCCCCCCCCGGGAGGGTGTTGGGTGAGCTTTGCCCCGTGGAAAGCTTATAGGGTCAGGAACGGAACCCAGCTCTCTGGGATCTCAGAGCACTAGACCACAGAACCTGATAGGTGGACTTGGCTCTGCCTGCCCATGCGGCTGCTTCTGGTTCCTCGCCAGTTGAGTACCTTGCAGTTGGCAGCTGCAGAAGAGCCAGGCAGGTGCTAAGCATTAGCACTGGAGAGTGAGGGCACGGGGCACGGGCAGCAGCTGGGCCAGGAGGGACTGTGGATGGAGTGATGTGGCTTCTAGTCTTGGCTCTTACGCTATCGCTCTTGAGTTCTGCAGTCCTGTTGACCTCACCTGTCGCTCACTTCGTGTGCTCTGCTGGTGCCCTCTTCTCTTTCAAATAACCCAGGGTTCCTTCGTCCTGCAAGGTCCTGTCAACATGAAACAGTCCAAGCCAGCTCGTTGTCTGGCGCCCGGCCTTGGAGGGAGCCCCTCTCCCCAGAGGGGTCCTTGTGGCTGAGGAGTGCCCCTGGGAAGGGGCAGAGTGGGTGCGCCCTGCTTGCTGCTGGAACCTGGGGTCCTCGTGTCTGCCAAGCTGGGGAGTGGTGCCCTGTCACCCCCACACTGGTGGCTTGTGGGCCATAAGGCAGCTTTGAGTGGGGAGAGGTGAATGGTGAGTTGAGCTGCACATCACTGACATCTGGCCCTCTTCTCTTTGGCCAGGTGAGCTTCCGGCACTGGTGGGCTGGGAGGTCTCAGCCCACCCTGAAGGGGAGGTGGCAGCTGCCATGCCCAGGAGGAAGCCTGTCCGAAGCCGAAAATCCAAAAGGAAACAGCCTGCCCGCAAGTGTCCAGCCTGGGCAGAGGCTGAGGGGGGTGAGGAGGCCGCTGGGACCTCGGAGAATGGGCCCACCTCGCCCATGAAAGTGCCAAAGAAACGAGGCCGTAAGTCCAAAGCAGAGCTGCTCCTGCTGAAGCTGTCGCAGGGTCTGGACTGCCAAACGCCAGAGCCCATCTGTGTGCAGAAGGTACTGGGGAGCAACGAGGCACCTGATGGCTTGGAGGCCACGCCCAGTGAGCGCCCCAAGAGGCGGGCAGCTAAAGTGTAAGAGCGGGTGTGGGGGGAGGAGGGCTCCTAGCACAGAAGTGCAATGGGGTGGGGGGAGGAGGGCAAGGGTGCTAATGCCAGTGTAAGAGTGCCCTTGGGGGCAGAGCTGGCATCATTTCCTTGTCCTGGGTTTATACAGCTCCTAGTGCAATTGGGCTCTGGGCCGTGGCTGGGCTCCTGGGTCCTACGGTACTACAAAGAATCAAGAGGAGGAAGTGAGGCTGCGCATGTGGGCATGGTGCTCTTGAGGCCGGTTCTGTTCCTTGCGGGGGCATCGCTGCCATTGTGGATGCAGCAGGGAGGGCCTAGTGGGTGCCGTTGTCGACTATATGCTGTTAACTCCACTTGGGACTTTTGTCCTGGCTGGGTCCCCCCGAGGCCCTTCCAGGGGAGCTACCATCCCATGCAGCATTCGGGCACCTGGCGGACCTGCAGGCATTGTAAGCCTCTAGAGCTGGGGAAGAGGATTAGATCTGCCAGCATGCTGCTCATTGGCCTGACGTGGCCAGCTCTGGTCTCTGCCCAACAGTGACTCTTGGGAATTTTGAGCTGGAGGACGCAGATTCCCTATAGTCTGCCATGCCTGGGCCAGGTTGGCATGTGTCTGCCTGGAAACAGAAGGCTTGGTTTGAGCCTAGCTTGCTGGGATCCAGTGGGGATCCTGCAGTCTGTGGATTTCTCTCTCTGGTGTGAGACCTGAAGGAGCTGCAGCCCAGGGTGCCTTGTGTGGGGCAGAGAGGGGATAGCTGCTGTTTTGCAGTCTGTGATGCAGGAGTGGCTCCTTGTGGAGCTCCATGCTGCCCTTTCTGAAGGTGTCTGTGCCCCCCAGCCTGCTCAGCTGCTCTGTGGTGACTGAGGTTCATCTCCACCTCACCCTAGAACTTCCCTGTCTGCGCTCTTGGGAAGGTGCCCGGGAAAGTCACAAGAACAGCCATAAAACTGCTGTGGAGGTGGTTTGGGCTGCCCAGTGAAGCACTCTGAGCTGGGGAGGGCCCTGCCCCTTGTGTGCCTACAGCAGCAAGGGGCCAGCTTTGACTGTGCTCTGGGGGGCTGGTTTTCAATGCAATAGACTGTCTGACGGGATCTGTAGGGCAGCTGCTTGCCATGCTGTGTGCTGGGCTGTGGTTAGCGGACCGACCGGGGAATCCATTCCCATGAGCTGCAGTTACTCACTGCCTTCACCCCCCAAACACACACGTGTGTTCCCTGCAGAGCATAGAGTCACACTGGACATGGGTTGGTATTGGCTGTGTGTGGGTCTGACTTCACTGTCCTGTCCTCAGAGGGGCACCTGGGAGGGCAGTGCTGCTGGCTGAACAGGAAATGGCCATGGGATGCTGACAGTCCGGGCTGGGGGTGGGAGAGCTTGAGGGGCTGGACACCTGCCGGTTCAGCAACTCTCATCTGAAAATTCCTGACAAAACAGTTGTTAGCCCAGAGATAAGGTTGCCTGGCAACATCTGGTGCCCTTCTACATCATCAAGTTTGGTAAAACTCAAACCCAGGAAATAGAATTACAGTGCATGCCTCCGTAACCTTTATTCTGCCCCCGCGCCCCAGAGCAGGCACTAGCCATGGGGAGCTCCTGCGTTAGGTATAGCTGTATTGAATGATGGATACATTATTTGGAGCAGTTTGGCAGAGCTGAGTGTGTAATATGAGGCGATCTGGGGGGCTGTGGTCCTCTGGGGTGTTTGTGAGCCCCTCTCCATGATCCCTGTGTGTGTGATTGAAGGAAAGAGGTACTTGTGTGCCTTAGGAGATTCAGCAGCCCTCATGTCAGTATTGCATTGTGTAGGCTTTGTCGGGAGCAGGACACGGGTTTTCTTGCAATGGGGATTGCCAGCAGTTTGTGTGAGGTGAGTGTGGCTGTGGGTTTAATGAAGGGTGAGTGAAAGCAGAGTGCTGGATGGCACCATGTGCGTAGGGGTGAAGGCTCTGAAATTTAGCAGGGTGGTGGTCTTTCCATGGAGCAAGCCATGTTTGAATGATCTCCTGTTCAATACAATGCAAGGGGAGACTGTGAGTAAGCATGCAATGAGTCTGTTGGGGCATTGCTCAAAGAGGGCAGAGCTAAGGCTGCATGGGTGCGTACCCTAACTCAGCATTTCCTGGCTTTCAGAAGCTGGAGTTTTGGTGAACTCAACATTCTAGAAAGGCGCAAGATGCCACCAGGCAACCGTGCCTCTGCATTGTTGACATTTTAGTCAGTGAACTTCCTAGTTTCTTCGAATGTGGTGTTGGTAGTTCCAGTCACTTAGGCAGATGTAGGAGTGCAGCTCAGACACTACTGTGGTCAGGTAATGATAACACCTAGCCCTGACATAGCACTTTGCATCAGTACATCTCAAATTTGGCCCAGTGGCAGAGCTGGGAATAGAGCCCAGGGCTCCTGTGTCCCCATCAGCAACCATGTGGGTTAGTGATGTGATGCCAGACGGTATGTCTACACTGCAATGTAAGCCCAGGGTTAGTGGGACTCGAGTCAGCTAATCTGAGCTAGGGAACCCTGGGCTTGAGCATCTACATTGTATTTTAACCCTACATTAAGACTTTTCTAATCTGTGCTTGATCCTAGGGCTCCAGTGTCCACACTGCAGTGCGCAGACCCTAGTCGAGGTAACCCTATCCCCGACTCCCTAGCATCCTCATCCCCCTGAAATGTGGCCGCTCTAGCACTAGGACCGTGTGGGGAAAACTTTATGTCCCACCCTGCACGTTACAGGAAGGTTGAAGCTGCTCACTTTGCAAAAGGTTTGATCTGTTTGCTCTCCACTGCAGACCCAAGAAGCTCTCTGACAGTGCGCTTCCAGATTGGTGATCAGTAGAGAATGGGTTAATGCTGACCTGAGTTGCTGCTGTTCGCATAAGGGGGAAAGGGGGGGGCTTCCATTTTCAATATAGTGGATTGCTGGGATAGAGAGGACTAAGGAGGTTGTCCCATGGAATTGTGGGATACTTCTGGCTGAATCCTGGGACCCGGATCAAGCAATTGCAGTGTAGACACAAGGGGAGGGGAGGCTAGGCTAGAGCCCAGGCTCAAGCACAGGCTTACAGTGCAATGTAGACATTCCCTAAGTGGCCCACCCCCTGCTCTCTGTTATCGTGGGCTGGGAATAATGGCCATGATTAGAATATTTGCAGTGCATTTCCCACCAGGGCTGCAGAGAGAGATCTCAAACACGGCTGGTCTAGCTACCAAGAGTGTGACAGTTTTATTACGTGATGGTTGCAGGAACTTTAAACCTGTGAAACAAGGCTGGTGCCTGTCTCTCCATTCCCTGCAATGTATAACAAGCACTTTCCAAATATGTGGCCCCACCTACCGCCGACATTGCCAGCTCACCCTCCTCCCCTTCCTGTGCCATTAAGCCATTAGTTAGAAGCCAGTTGTGCATAAAGAAACTTTGAGAAAAGTAGCCACAGTTCTGCTATATCCAAATTCCCAACATAGGAGAACCTGGAAAGCGTGGGACGGTCTGCAGGGTGTGATGTAGCCCATCCATGTGATGGTCTCAGCTTGAATGAGAACACCATGGAGATGAAACAGGGAAACAGCCAAAGGAGGGCAGTGGTGCTCCCAGTCTCTGGTGGCCCTGGCTGACTCAGAGCAGCATTGCTGGGCTCTGTTGGCACTCCTGTGGGGGAAGCTTGGCTTTCAGACGCAGTGTAAGCTTTCCCCTAGAGGGGCAAGCCATGTTTCCTGAATGCAGAGCTTGGCTGGGGTGCGGGAAGTTGCTGGTAAGGTTTGGGTCTCCAGTCCTGGTGCAGCCTAGTCCCTCTGGGCATCAGTGGCAGAAATGCTCCTTTCCAGAGCACCAGGTCCAATGACTGTAGCCCAGGGAGACACCCTGAGGGGGCAGGGCAGCTCTCTTACCAGTGATCCCTTTGGTGCCCCCAGGGCCTTGCTTTACCTGCAGGAGCTGGCTGAGGAGCTGACATCGGTCTACCAGCCCCTGGCTCCCAACGAGGGCCCCCAGGAACCAGAGTCTGACAGTTCGAGAAAGAAGCGCCGGAGCAGGAGGAGGAAAGAGGAGGAGGCGGCTGATGACGATGATCTCTCTCAGGATGTGGACTTTGTGCCCTCGAAAGAGGTGTTGCTGGAGGCAGCAGAGGAGGAGGAGGAGAGTGATGTTCTGCTCAGCGAGGTCTCTGAGTCAGAGCCAGAGGCTGTCCGGGGCCACACCCTGAGGATGCAGTCAGCAGGGGTAACAGCATCCTATTCACGTTGCCCCCTTGTCACACCAGCCCTGGGTTAATGTTTGTAGGAGGGGGAGGGTGCTGGCCACTGAGCCTTGATGTGTCGTCCGTTCCGTGTCTCTCCCCACCCACCCCCTCCAGTGTGTATGGAGTAGAGTGGGAAAGGGGTCACCCTCGCCCCGGGTATATAGAGCATGGCTGTGGGGGAAGGAAGCAGTCCCCCCAGGGGGAGGGGGCTCTGGGACATGGCATGGAGGCAGAGCTGCTGGTTTAAAGTGACTCAAACTCCCTGTTTGAACACAGGGCCTAGGATTCTAAACTGGGAGGAGTGGTAGGTACGCTGGAGGGGAGGGATAGGATACAGAAGGACCTAGACAAATTGGAGGATTGGGCCAAAAGAAATCTGATGAGGTTCAATAAGGATAAGTGCAGGGTCCTGCACTTAGGATGGAAGAATCCAATGCACCGCTACAGACTAGGGACCAAATGGTTAGGCAGCAGTTCTGCAGAAAAGGACCTAGGGGTGACAGTGGACGAGAAGCTGGATATGAGTCAGCAGTGTGCCCTTGTTGCCAAGAAGGCCAATGGCATTTTGGGATGTATAAGTAGGGGCACAGCGAGCAGATCGAGGGATGTGATCGTTCCCCTCTATTCGACGTTGGTGAGGCCTCATCTGGAGTACTGTGTCCAGTTTTGGGCCCCACACTACAAGAAGGATGTGGATAAATTGGAGAGAGTCCAGCGAAGGGCAACAAAAATGATTAGGGGTCTAGAACACATGACTTATGAGGAGAGGCTGAGGGAGCTGGGATTGTTTAGTCTGCAGAAGAGAAGAATGAGGGGGAATTTGATAGCTGCTTTCAACTACCTGAAAGGGGGTTCCAAAGAGGATGGCTCTAGACTGTTCTCAATGGTAGCAGATGACAGAACGAGGAGTAATGGTCTCAAGTTGCAGTGGGGGAGGTTTAGATTGGATATTAGGAAAAACTTTTTCACTAAGAGGGTGGTGAAACACTGGAATGCGTTACCTAGGGAGGTGGTAGAATCTCCTTCCTTAGAGGTTTTTAAGGTCAGGCTTGACAAAGCCCTGGCTGGGATGATTTAGCTGGGAATTGGTCCTGCTTCGAGCAGGGGGTTGGACTAGATGACCTTCTGGGGTCCCTTCCAACCCTGATATTCTATGATTGGCAGGGAGCTCCTGGTCCCCTGAGATTGCAGGCAGCTTTTTTGTGAGTTTGTCGAGCTCCATCTTAAAGCCAGAGAGGTGGTTTGCTCCCACAGCTGCTGTTGGGAATCTGTTCCCAACCCTCCCTCCTCTGATGGTCCAATATTTTTTCCTCTCCAGCCTCAGCGTGTTCATTGTCACCTTATTCCTGTGTGGTCTTGTGCCAGATTCGGCCTTTAGCTTCAGCAGCTCTCCCCTGCCTTGGGCGTTACCCGCGCTGTATTCCCGGGGAGCAGTCAGATCTCCCTGCCCTTCAGCCTGCGTTTTGCTCGGGTAGTCAAAGCTCTGCCAGCCTGCTCCCATAAGACAGGCCCTGCATTCCGCTCATCAGCCTAGCAGCTCTTTTCTGTGCCTGCTCCCGTCTGAGTTCCTGGAGGAGGAGTGATATGGGTAGGAGTTAATGGTCATTTAAGTAGTGGTCATTACGTAGGTGTGCAATCCAGATGCTGCTGTGGCCAGGTAATAAAGGGGATAACCTAAGTCTTTCATGGTGTTCTTCATTATATTTCAAGGAGGGAAAAATCATTGTCCCCATTGTACAGATAGGGAAACCGAGGCATGGAGATTTGGCCATAGTCACTCATCAGGTCAGTGGCAGAGCTGGGAATAGAGCCTAAGCTTTGAGTCGCAGTCCACCGCTCTCACCACTAACCCACACGGTTGCTACGTGAATCATAAGTCCTGTCCCCACCATGCACTTTGTTACAGTGGACCCGGCATAATGGTCATGCTTTGAAATGTTTGTAATGTGTAGTTCCCAGCAGGACTGTGAGGAGAAATTCGCCCAGCCGTGGGCTGTCCCCCAAGAATCTGACTGCTTTAATACATGGTGGTTACAGGAACTAAGCATGTGAGAGAAGAGTGGTGTGTCTCTCTCCATCCCCCCAAGTAACAATTCCCCCACTTCCCAGCTCACCCTCCTCCCCTTCCCATCCCTTTAAGCCATTAGTGCATGAGAAGCCAGTGGTGTACAGAAAGCATTAATCAGTCAGCAGCAGCTTTGCTAAATCCAGACTCCTAGCACTGGAGAATCCTGAAAGTGTAGGAGGTTCTGAGTGGTGTGAAGTGGCCCATTCGTCCCAGTGTGGTGGGCTCAGCTGAATGGAGACAAGTAAAGCCTAAACCTATAGCTCTGCTGTGCACTGCTCCGTTTTTGGAAGTTCTTTGGAACCAACTCCAGGACACAGCCCCAAGATCAGAGCTGCCAGACCTCAACACCCTACCAGCCACATGGTGCAGAAGCTGGAGTTCCCCAGATGACCTAATCCTGACTGGCCATCACATTCATCTCAGTGGCTGTTCCCATCCCCACACCTCCTGCTTCAGAAACCTGTGATGTGCAGCAAGTACGTGCAGTCTCAGTTCTCACCCAGTCTTAGCAGTGTGCTCTAGGCTCATGCGCCCACCATGCCTCTTGGGAGCTCCCCAGCCCAGGGACAAGGCACCTCCCTACGTGCTGGCTCATGTGGAGCAGGAAGAGGGGCTGCTGTCCTCCAGGAAGCTAAGGGGAGAAGCCCCTCCCCCCAGATCGCAGCACATACATGGGAGATTAGGGAGAGGACTTCAGGCCCCCCAGATACTGTCTTATGTGAGGGGAGGCAGGGGTGGAGACCCTATAGAAGGGCACAGGACCCTTGGATCCTGATGCACACACAGGAGGGGAGAATGTGGGGCTGACAGGTGCCCTGCCCCTATTCTTCCCCAGCTCCTTACCTCTTTCCCATGTCCCAGGCCATCCATCCCAAATCTTCACCCCCTCACCTGAGCCCACTCCCTTTCCCAGGATGAGAGTCTGATTTTTTCCAGAGTACTTTGCTTACATCCCTAGAAAGAAAGGTGTAAGCTACATGCCGTCGTCTTGGCCTCTTCCAGCGTTCTGCCCTCGGATTAGACCTGACCTGGGGTGGCTGGGTCAGGATCAGAGGCTGCTGCTTAGCCCTGGAGCTCTGCAGCTACCGAGAGACTGCTGAGGCTGCAAGCCCTCCTGTTCCTCTGTCTACAATTGCTCAGGGTGATCTGTGTCACTCTGACATCGCAGGAAAGCTAAACAGGCTGGGGACTGCGGCTCCTTGGATCAGTGGTGCCAGGCGCTCCCAGGGGTAACTCTTTGCCAGGGCCAGAGCCCTGCTTTGACTCCCAGCTCCAGCCCCAAAAGGTTGGCAGAATGTGGCAACCCTAAGAAAAGCCCTTGTTGTCCTGGGAGGGCTGAGTCTCAGGAACCCCTTTTTCCAGTGATCCCAGGTGTGGCACTACCCTGCCGCGCTTGCCGGACGCTTGCCGGAGTCGGCGTTAACCAGAAAGCTGGTCTGTACTGTGACTAGTGCAGGGGGTGGCCTGCTGTACTAAGGCAGGTTGGCCAGTCAGTCGCAGGCTCTCCAGCACCCACCTTGCATTTCCTGAGCTCAGAAACGGAGCTGTACGTGCCCAGGTCACTTTTCCCCTTTTTATAGATCTAGGTCTGGGGCTGGCTGGCTGCATCTCCCTGCCGTTCAGGGGTTTGGGCTGGCCTGGAGCCGATAGGTTAATTATAGACCCTTGCTGGTTTGCACTGGGCCAGTTCTTCCTGTCTACTGGGTTGGAGGTTCTGAGACTGACACTGACCAGGGTGTTGTCAGACGCCACCGGTGTGGTGCTCTGCTCTATCCAATGTTGAGAACAGTCGGCTGCGTGCGTGCGTGTTCTCCCTGTGTGCTGCCCCGGCTCTGCGCAGATCGCTGACACAGCAGACCCCCAGAGAACCCCCAATGACCACAGACTCCAATAAGGTATGAAGGCACCCGGCCAGGTTTATTGTCAAAAGAAACACAATCTCTAGCTTCCCGGATCAGATGTCTACAGTCCTGTTAGTCCCTATGTGCTCCTTGGCAATGGACACAGCTCAGTCCCTGGCGGGATTCTCCACTGCCCCCTAGGCTGGACAGAGAGACCACCCTAGGGATGCATCTTATGCACAGGTACAGACAAGTTACACATCACTTCTGACGTATCGAGGTGCAACCTCTCTACGCAGTAAGGTGCCACCTCTCACTTGTACATGTTGGTTCGAACAAAACCACTCTATCCATCATAGTACCCTTTTGCCCTTGTCTTTGGGATGGGTCGGCCTGTTCCTTGTTACATGTGTGGAATGTGCAAGTTTCAGAGTGTTCGGATATCGCTAGGGTCCAGGACTTTTTAGGTATGTGTATTTTGCAACATCAGCCCTTTCCTTGCCAGCTTCTATGAGCAGGGCCTGCCTTTGGCTCACAGCTTAACTGTGCTTTATGTTAGCAAAGTCTTGACCATTACTTTAGCTCAGGCCTCTGATATAAGGGTTTATGTTTCAGGGCCACATCTTACTACACAGGGCTGAGGCTGGGGTGTGGGCACACATCTGCTGGTCCCTGCGCTTCTCCAGCCTGCAGCAGCCTTTGTGCTCCGACCGAGCCAGCGGGCTGAGCAGGGGCTCTCGGCAGACACAGCCCTGGAGAGGGAGGCAGGGTAGGGGCTCCATGGGATGGCTGCATCCCCGCTCTGTTTCTGGGGCTGGGTGGAGGGTGTGTTGGGGGGTTGCGTCTGGGGGCGTGGGTGGGTTGGTCAGGGAACTAGCTGGGGCTAAGGGCATGGGTGTCTCGAGAGTTGGCCTGGGCTGGGTCATCTCTTTGGCATGGCTGGGTAACTAGTGTCTTGCTCTAACCCTGCTTTCTCTTATGCTCAGAAGTCCAAGCCCCAGTGCCGAGGGCTTGCTCCCAATGGCTTCCACAACTCCATCATGGCCCCCGTGTGGAAGTGTCCCAGCATCACCCACAGCCTGTGAGTATGGCCACCCTCGCGCAGGTCTAAGGCGGGTGCTGAGAGGTGAGCGCCTGGCCCTGGGGCTGCGACAGGCTGGGTGACCCGCTGGGCTGGAGGGGCTGCAAGCAGTCTGTCCCGGGGCCCTTTGGGTGGTCCTATCATGCAGGGCCGGCCTGCCTGCAGTGGCATGGCTAAGGCTCCCTTGCCCCTTAGTCTGGGGTGGCGGGGCTGGGTGCATCAGGCCTGCAGGGTCCTGGGTAGAGGCCTGCAGGGTCCTTTGCAGCACAGGTGGCTCGAGAGGGGCAAGGAGCCCTTGGCAGAAGGATCTCTGGGGTGATGAGTTTCAGGGGTGATGGACTGGGGCCAGGCTGGGCTCGAATTCCCCACTGTCTTCATGCCCCAGCCTGCGGCTTCTGCCTCTAGCCTGGGCGTGTAGCAGCAGGGAGAGCAGCTGGGCGGGGGCATGTGGGATTCTGATGCCTTGTGCTCCACAGGAGGGACCAGCACTACTCCCCCTGGGAATTTCCCGACTGGCTCCCTTCCACACGCAAGTGGACGTTTCTCTCCGAGAGGTAGGTGAATGGTTTTCCGCAGGCTGGGGCGAATGTGGGCATGGGGCAGCCCCTGCCTTGGGGTTGGCAAGGGAGCAGTGGGTAAGGGGTGAATGCACAACATAGGGGCAGTTCCCTATACTGACCTTGATGGTTGTCAGGTGTCTGATGATATCAGAGGGCTGGACCAGTTCCCCAGGGAGGGGGTTGCCGAGGGTCGGGCCAGAGCCCCGGGGAGGGGGTTGCTGAGGTATGGGCTGGGGCCCCAAGCCGGGTTTGTTTCCCAAGTCAAGTCGCTGAAAGAGGAGACAGTGGCTGCTCTCCTTCTGCCCCTTCAGCGAATGTGCCCAGTACCTGCCGGGAGAGATGAAGTCTCCGCTCTTCTCCATCCAGCGGGAGGGCATTGAAGAAGACGGTGTCCTGTACCGCATCAACAGGTATGACCAAGCCCGAGGGTCACTGTCCAGAGCTGGGCCTGGCAGCTGGAGGGTTGTGCCTACTACAGAATGACTTACTGGGTCTTGGCAACCCCCCAGAGCGGCTTCTGCCCCTGAGATCCAGCGCAGCCACCGCCCAGAGCTGATGGGAATCGAGGCCCCCGGCATCAGGGCCAGCTGAGCCTGCAGTGTGCTCTGTTCCTCCTTGCAGGCTTCCCTTTGCATTGTACCCTGGGCACTGGGTTCGGGTCCAGGCAGGGCTCCCACCCCCAGAGCACAGCTCGATTATGGCGCAGTGTCAAGCCAGCCTGCAGCTGCCCTGCCTTGCTCTGCATGGTCCCCTGGACAGCAGAGCCCTTAGCTGGCCGTGCCTCCTGCCCTGCCGCCCGCTTTTTACCCACTGCTCCCATTCCCCTCGGCAGGTTCAACTCCCTGCAGCCCCATGAGGAGCGCCTGGACGTGTCCTTCTTTGTGGGTGGCCCAGTGTGGGCCATGGAGTGGTGCCCGTGTCCAGAGGGCTCTGCCGCCCCCCAGTACGTGGCGCTGTACTGTAACAAGGGCATGGACGAAAGGCACAGCCTGGCCGAGCTCCACACAGGCCCTGCACTGCTACAGCTCTGGGCTCTGGGTATCCTGCAGCCGGAGGCAGGGTGAGTCGTGTGTGCAGGAGAGGCTCTGGTGAGTGCAGAGCCTGGAGGGTGGTGCGGGGTGGGGAGTGAGGGCAGAGACTGGTGCAGGGTCGGGGGAAGGGGGAGCGCAGAGCTTGGGGAGTGCTGCAGGGTGGGGGGAAGGAGGAGTGCAGAGCTTGCGGGGGGTGGGGGGGAAGGAGGAGCGCAGAGCTTGGGGGGTGGTGCGGGGTGGGGGGGAGTGAGCTCAGAGCCTGGGGGTGGTGCAGGGTGGGGGGGCGGTACAGAGCCCTGGGAGGCAAGCCCAGAGCCCTGGCGGGGGGAGAGTTGGGGTGGTGAGCCCACAGCCTGCAGGGGTGGGAAGTGCAGAGCCCTGGGGGACAGAGTAAGCGGACAAGCCCAGAGCCCAAGTGTGAGGGGGGCGGGCAGCCGAGCCCAGAGCCGTGGGAGAGTTGGGGGTGGCGAGCCCACAGTCTGCAGGGGTGGGAAATGCATTGCTCGTGGGAGTGGAGCAGGGCCTCCTCCCCCACATGGGATGTGGGCCTGGGGCCTCACCCCCACGCTCCCCGGGGCACATGGCCATGCCCTGCACAGGCCGTCACTCACTCCAGCACCCTGGAGCCCAGTGGCCCAGTCCTGGGCAGAGGCCAAGGCTGAGTGCTGCGGGAAACCGCGACCCAGGCGCCCGGGAGCTGCTCTGCAGGGAGGGCATGACTTACCTCCTTGGTCCCGGCTGGAGGCTTGGCCCGTGCCCAGGGTGGGGGCTCTGGGTGGCAGAGCCAGCAGCTGTAGAGCACTGCAGGGCTCTCCCTGCCTGCTCCATGTGCCTGGGGTCTGAGCTGGAGCTATGCCCCTGTGCGGGCGGAGGGGGCTCCTGACACCCACCAGCCAGCCCCCTAACTCGCCTGTGCCTGCAGCTCTGCCACCGAAGCCAGGCTGGCTTATGCCGTCACCGCCGACCACGGCTGCATCTGGGACATGAAGTTCTGCCCCAGCGGAGCCTGGGAGCTGCCCACCACCTGCAGGAAGGTAGGGGTGTGGTGGAGCAGGGGGGAGGCTGGGTCTGCCTGCATGAGGGCTCTGGGGATGACCCCAGCAGTGGGCCCCGCAGAAACGGATCCCGCTCCCCTCCGAGCAGCCTGTGGAGTGGCTGCCCCCCAGCACAGAGCGATGCCCATGGATTGCACCCGCTCCTGGGCGCAGAATGGAACCATTGCACTGCAGCGCTCAGCATGACCCGGCGGGGGGTGGGGTGTCCTGGGTGAGTCTCCCCAGGAGCCTGAGCCTGGCTCCTCAGCCTGTGCGTCTGTCCCTCCAGCCCCCTCAGATGAGCCGGCTGGGCCTCCTGGCGGCAGCCTTTTCTGACGGCAAAGTGCTCGTGTACAGCCTCCCGCACCCCGAGGGACTGCTCGCTCACAAGAGAGCCCAGGTAAAAGGTAGGAAGAGCCGTGCCGCGGGGCGGAGAGGGGTGGGGTGACAGTACTGAAACCCTGGCGGGGCAGCGCATGGGGCTCTGGGAAAACCCTGAGAAATGCAATGCCCAGGGCCCCACCCATGGATCCTGGGCCTGCGTGAGCCTCAGGGCACCCCCAAAGCAGCCATGCGGCTCCCTGTGTCAGCCCACGCTCAGCTATGTGGCCTGACACAGTAGCTTCCCAGCCCTGGTGAAGCCCAGCGAGGTTCTCACACCGCACTGCACTCTGCTGGCAGACTAATCCCTGGTGGGGCCCGGCTGTTCGAGCCAGGTTCTCGCCCCGCGCCCTGCACCGGTATTGGAGGGCCTCGCCTGCGTTGAGCAGTGTGACTCCACAGCAGCCCCCAGGTTTGTTCATGTGCCATGCAGCATTTGGGTTTGGTAACGGTTGGGGTCTAGACGTCCCTGCTATGGGGTGTGTTTCAGAGAAGGGAGGTTAAAGCAACGCGCTCTTCCCTTGGAGCAGAAGTGGGAGGCTGCTTCAGGGTGAGTTCACCCCACAGTCTGGGCCCACCCCTGTAAATGTCCCATCTCCGGCACAGACCAGCTGTCCTTGAATTGCTGAGCGCTCCGCTGGGCCAGAGGAGCAAAGCTGTCATCTGCTGTCTTTGTCCAGCGCTTCAGACAGTCTTTCGGGTCCCGGGAGCCCGGTCCACGCAGTGCTTTGAAGAGAGAGGCTGAGCCCTGGGACTTGCTTTGAAGAGCCTGGGAAGGCAGCGTAGCGCAGAGACAGGGCTGATAGATTGGCGGTAGCCATGGTGCTGAGGGGACCTGCTGCAGCATTCTGAAGGGGTTGGCAGCTCCATGCCCAGGTCCATTGCGCTGCTGTAGCCCACCCCAGAGGAGTGACTGAGGCAGAGTCTTCATCTGCCGGGATGGGGCAGGGCTCCTAGCCAGCCAGAGCTGGTTGTCGGCATTACTGCTGGGTGCTGCTGTGTGAGAGCTCAGCAAGGAATCCAGCCGTCTCCCAGGCCAGGGACTGACCTGACCCTCACCCATGGAGATGGCACTGGGGCCAGAACTCCTCAGCCTGGCTTGCGGGCGCTGCCAGCCAACTGTTCTCCAGGCCCGGGGCCATCTCGGGGGTCGTGTGCGGTGGAATGTGGCAAAGGGCAGACAGAGCGGGAGGTGGTGCTGGAGCCCTGGCGTCTGACCGACTCACCTGGCGGCTGCAGGGGGCTGTTGAGACGGGCCCGAGGGAGACCTGGTCCTTGTGGCGCACAGCCAGGGAGCGGCTTGGGGGGAGCGGCCCTTCCCAACCCTGCTCTTTGGGTGCATCCCTCCAGGAAGGACTCAGCCCACTTCAGCGCGTTCCCTTGGACCCGTCCTCCACTCTTGGGCGAGCCAAGCTTGCCCTGGTCAGCAGGTCGAGCTCAGCCAAGGGGACGCAGGACAAGGTTGGGTGTCTGACCTCTGTCCGCTGGCAGGCGAGAGCCATCCATCAGCACCTCTAGGGCTGTTCGCTGCTTCTCCTTAAGCTAGCCCAGCCTGGCTGTGCCCCTTGGCTGTCTGTGGGGCGTTTCCTCCCCTCTTGGCCTGGCTGACTCTCCCCCAGTCTGGCCATGTTTCCTTGTTCATGGGGGTTCCCTCTTCAAATGGTCACGCTGGGTGCTGCACAGAGAGGAGCTGGGCTGGGCCAAGGCAGGCCAGGTGGTAGAGGGGTGTGCCCCTGGGAGGCTCTGCCCATGGTGGGGGTCTCGGTGATGAGCTGGTCATGTTAGCACCCTGGTTTCGTGCACCAGGCCCTTCCCAGGGCCCCTCGTTCGAAGCATTGTACCTGCATTGCGCCCCGGGACAAGCTGCAGCCTGGCCGACAGTGAGAGCCAGCGGCGGGCTTAGAACCTGCTTGGGAGCCCTGCTGCAGATAAGGCAGTGCCCACCCCGCAAGGGCTCTGAGCCTGCCTGCCGAGAGGGCTGCCAAGGCGAACAGGCTGACGGGGAGCTGGGCTTCCCGCTGACGTCCCCACCTGGCTGGGTAGGGGAGCAGGCACCTCGCACACGGAGCGGTGTGGCACCTCGCACACGGAGCGGTGTGGCACCTCGCACACGGAGCGGTGTGGCACCTCGCACACGGAGCGGTGTGGCACCTCGCACACGGAGCGGTGTGGCACCTCGCACACGGAGCGGTGTGGCCCTGGCACCTGGGACAGTGCTGGTGAGGTGCAGCTGTTCCTTGTGGCCACCAGAGGGTGCTACCGTCTGCAGGAAAGGGGCCCAGACTGGGAGGTGCAGCTCTGCGGCTTCTTGGCTCCCCATGCTCCTGCTTGGGGGCGGCCCCGCTCAGAGCTGCCCACGGGGGGCCGGGAGCCCCAGCTGCTCCCTGGGGAGTCATCGAAGCCTGAGCTGGGTTGGGGAATGTGGGGCCTGCCTTAGGGGATGGGAGTGCTGGGGAGCTCCTCCTTGGGCTGGGAGGGGCCTCGGTGCTCTCAGCCAAGTCAGTCAGCTAACGATGCTTGTAACTAGACTTGTCTGCGGGGGCTGGGTGTGATGGATGGCCAGTGCTCCTTCAGCTTTGACCAGTGTCTCCTCTGCTGGTGCTGTAACAATGGGAAGCCAGGCCCACTCGCTCCTCCATGGGGCAGGCCTGTGCCAGGGCTAATCAGCATCTGCAGCCCCACCCCCTGAAACCACTCCAGGCACCCGGTGGGGACTGGGCCCTGCTCCTCTGGCAAAGCCCCTGTAGTTCAGAGCATCCCTGCCAGGCCCTGCAGGGGTTCACTCTTTGCCTCCTGGTTTGATCCCCCTGGGCTAGCAGGTTGATCCCTGCTGGCACAGTGCCCCCTTTGTGAGGTGGGGGCTCGCCTGCTGGCCTGGTGCTGCTGTAGTGCAGTGCAGACAGCTCTGGGCTCAGCGTGGGGGAGCTATCCCTGCTGGCCTAAGTCCAGCCCAGCTGCCATGGTCTAGGGGCTGCTGGTGCTGGAGATCTCCAGGTCAATGTGAACTGCTCTCCCCCTGTTCCATGCACCCCCCTTCCCGGGGTAGTGGGCAGAGGGGCTGCCATGGGCGCTGCTCCCCTCCCCTCCCCATCGCCTGGAGGAGGTAATTGACAAGCTGATCATCTGTAATTGAAGCACCCGAGAAGATGCGTGACTGCTCCGCTCCGCGCAGTAATTGAAGTGCCTGTCTGCTGCCTGTCATGTCTGAGTGGGAGGAATGGGGGGCACGTGGGGCAGGGAGGGGCTGCTAGACCTGCTGGTCTCACAGGGATCTCTGCTCCCCCCGCCTCCTTGGGGTGGGCTGCTGTCTGTATCTGGAACAATGGGGTGGCTTCATTACCCATGCCAGAGGTTTCCTGCTGTACTGGACAGGCCGAGGAGAGGTGCATGGCAGACTGTTGGATTGGGTGGGTGGGTTGGGAGAGAGGCCCAGGGCACCCAGCCCGCTGGGTGAGTTGGGAGGGCAGGAATGTTGTGTCTGCTGGGCAGGTTGGCGCTGCGTGGCTGGGCCTAGGGGAGAGGCTGTAATGGGGGAGGGGTCATGGTAGTCATATTTGGGGGGTGGCACCTCAGTTCAAGTTGCTGGGTGACTGTTGGCAGGACGAGCTACACAAGGGCTGCCAAAGTATGAGAAAAGCCAGAGGCCTGGTCCCTCATCATCAGACTCCCACCCCCTGGCCCCAGTTTGCCCTATAGGTAGCTGAGCGCCCTGTGCCTAGGCCCAAGGGTGAAGCTGCCATCCCAGCCTCCCCCACAGAGTTGGGAATTTGTGACTCCCTGGCCTAGGGACTGCTGCCCCATGGGGACAGAAGGGGTAAAAAGCTGCCCTGGGGCAGACCTGGAGGCTAGGTGTTTGTGTCACATGACTGGGCATTAAGGACTGGCTAAAGCCAGCCCACGGCAGTGGAGGCTCCATCAAGGCAGGGGGAGGTCTGGGGACTGAATCTATCCAGGGGCAGTTCTGGTGGCGGAATGTGTGAATGCAGCAGGGCTCTGCAGGAGGAGGACAATGGACTGAGAGGTGCCAGGAGGCTGGGACGAGCTCAGCTCAGACACAGCTGCCCTCCCCGGGACTGACAGACACAGCTTAATAAAGAATTAATGGAGGATGATGTAATTCATGGCACTCATCTGGGTTTATGGGAAATAGATTTGGTCCAACTAACTTGATCTATAGATATTATTAGGCACTTACAGGCTTGGCTGATCCTGGTAATAGTGTTGACCTAATATACTTAGGGTTCTCTAAGGTATTCGACTTGGTATCACACAACATTTTGATTAAAAAGCTAGAATGATATAAAATGAACCTGTCCCACATTAAATGGATTAAAAACTGGCTAACTGGTAGGTCTCAAAAGGTAATTGTAAATGGGGGTTCTCATTATCAAGCAGGTTTCTTTCCAGTGGGATTTCATAGGGATGGGGTCTTGGCCCTACACTATTTAACAGTTTTATCAATGACCTGGAAGAAAACAAACCCAAACACTGATAAAGTTTTTAGATGATCCAAAGATTGGGGGAGTGGTGAATAATGAAGAGGACAAGTCAGTGACACAGAGCGATCTAGATCCCTGGGGACATGGGGCACAAGCAAGCAGTGTACATTTTAGTATGGCTAAATGTAAATGTACAACTAGAAGCAAAGGCTGCAGGCCAGACTTACAGGCTGAAGGACTCTACCCTGCGTGTCGTGGTGGACAATCAGCAGGACATGAGCTCCCAGTGTAACACTGTGTCCAAAAGGACTAATACCAAGCTGGGAGCATAAACAGGGGAATCTCGAGTCGGAACAGAGAGGTTATTGTACCTCTGTTTAGCACTGGGGCGACTGCTGCTGGGACCCTGTATCCAGGTCTGGTGCCCACACTTCAGGAAGGATGTTGATAAATTGGAGAGGAGTCCGAGAGGAGGCATGTGAATGACTGAAGGCTTAGAAAGCCTGCCTTAAAGCGATTGAGCTTCTGGAGTCTCTTTAGTTTAATAAAGACAAGGTGAAGGGGTGACTTGATTACAGCCTATACCCCTACTTGGGGAACAAATATTTAATAATGGGCTACTCAGTCTAGCAGAGAAAGGAAGCTGAAACCAGACACATTCAGACTGGCAGTAAGGTGTAAATGTTTAACAGGGAGAGTCATTAACCATTGGAACAACTGACCAAGGGTTCTGATGTATGTTCCATCACGGCCAATGTTTCAGTGTGGATCAGCTGATGAATGAACTTCCGATGAAGTGAGCTGTAGCTCACGAAAGCTCATGCTCAAATAAATTGGTTAGTCTCTAAGGTGCCACAAGTACTCCTTTTCTTTTTGCGAATACAGACTAACATGGCTGTTACTCTGAAATCTGGATCAGCTGTTTTTCTCTAAGCTCTGCTCTAGGAATCCTTGGGTGGCTGATCTCTGGCCTGTGGGACACGGGGTCAGATTAGCTGCTCACAAGGGCCTTTCAGGCCTCAGGATCTAGGAAAAGGGACAGACACAGTAAACCAAGGTTATCTCACAGCAGCCTGGCTTGAGGGAGCTCTGAGACTGGCCAGGCTGGACCATGTTAAATTGCAGCACGGGTGGTTTAGGTTTGACATTAGGAAAAACTTCCTATGTGTCAGGGTGGTTCAGCACTGGAATAAATTGCCTAGGGAGGTTGTGGAATCTCTGTCATTGGGGATTTTTAAGAGCAGGTTGGACAAACACCTGTCAGGCATGGTCTAGATAATACTTAGAATATAAGAATGGCCATACTGGGTCAGACCAAAGGTCCATCCAGCCCAGTATCCTGTCTGCCAACACTGGCCAATGCCACGTGTCCCAGAGGGGGTGAACTGAATCATAGAATATCAGAGTTGGAAGGGACCTCAGGAGGTCATCTAATCCAACCCCCTGCTCAAAGCAGGACCGATCCCCAATTAAATCATCCTAGCCAGGGCTTTGTCAAGCCTGACCTTAAAAACTTCTAAGGAAGGAGATTCCACCACCTCCCTAGGTAATCAGTAATGGTCTAGTGATCTGTCTCCTGCCATCCATCTCCACCCTCGGACAAACAGAGGCTAGGGACACCATTCCTTACCCATCCTGGCTAATAGCCATTAATGGACTTAACCTCCCTGGATTTATCCAGTTCTCTTTTAAACCCTGTTATAGTCCTAGTCTTCACAACCTCTTAAGGCAAGGAGTTCCACAGGTTGACTGTGCTCTGAATGAAGAAGAACTTCCTTTAATTTGTTTTAAACCTGCTACCCATTAATTTCATTTGGTGGCCCCTAGTTCTTTTATTTATGGGAACAAGTAAATAACTTTTCCTTATTCACTTTCTCCACCCCACTCATGATTTTATAGACCTCTATCCTATCCCCCCTTAGTCTCCTCTTTTCTAAGCTGAAAAGTCCTAACCTCTTTAATCTCTCCTCAAATGGGACCCCAATCATTTTAGTTGCCCTTTTCTGAACCTTTTCTAATGCCAGTCTATCTTTTTTGAGATGAGGGGATCACATATGTACGCAGTATTCAAGATGTGGGCGTACCATGGATTTATATAGAGGCAATATGATATTCTCCATCTTATTCTCTATCCCTTTTTTAATTATTCCTAACATCCCGTTTGCTTTTTTGACTGCCGCTGCACACTGCGTGGACGTCTTCAGAGAACTATCCACAATGACGACAAGATCTTTTTTCTGATTAGTTGTAGCTAAATTAGCCCCCATCATATTGTATGTATAGTTGGGGTTATTTTTTCCAGTGTGCATTACTTTACATTTATCCACATTAAATTTCATTTGCCATTTTGTTGTCCAATCACTTAGTTTTGTGAGATCTTTTTGAAGTTCTTTACTGTCTGCTTTGGTCTTAACTATCTTGAGCAGTTTAGTATCATCTGCAAACTTTGCCACCTCACTGTTTACCCCTTTCTCCAGATCATTTATGAATAAGTTGAATAGGATTGGACCTAGGATTGACCCTTGAGGAACACCACTAGTTACCCCTCTCCATTCTGAAAATTGACCATTTATTCCTATCCTTTGTTCCCTGTCTTTTAACCAGTTCTCAATCCATGAAAGGATCTTCCCTCTTATCCCATGACAACTTAATTTACGCAAGAGCCTTTGGTGAGGGACCTTGTCAAAGGCTTTCTGGAAATCTAAGTACACTGTGTCCACTGGATCCCTCTTGGCCACAAGTTGGTTGACCCCTTCAAAGAGCTTGAATAGATCAGTAAAACATGATCTCCCTTTACAGAAACCATGTTGACTTTTGCGCAGCAACTTATGTTCTTCTGTGTGTCTGACAATTTTATTCTTTACTATTGTCTCAACTAATTTGCCCAGTACTGACGTTAGACTTACTGGTCTATAATTGCCAGGATCACCTCTAGAACCCTTCTTAAATATTGGCATTACATTTGCTATCTCCCAGTCACTGGGTGCAGAAGCTGATGTAAAGGACAGGTTACAAACCATCGTTAATAGTTCCGCAATTTCACGTTCGAGTTCTTTCAGAGCTCTTGGGTGATGCCATCTGGGCCTGGTGACTTGTTACTGTTCAGTTTCTCAATTCATTCCAAAACTTCCTCTAGTGACACTTCAATCTGTGACAATTCCTCCGATTTGTCACCTACAAAAGACGGCTCAGGTTTGGGAATCTCCCTCACATCCTCAGCCGTGAAGACTGAAGCAAAGAATTCATTTAGTTTCTCTGCAATGACTCTATCATCTTTAAGTGCTCCTTTTGTATCTCGATCGTCCAGGGGCCCCCCTGGTTGTTTAGCAGGCTTCCTGCTTCTGATGTACTTGAAAAACGTTTTGTTATTACCTTTTGAGTTTTTGGCTAGCTGTTCTTCAAACTCCTTTTTGGCTTTTCTTATTATGTTTTTACATTTAGTTTGTCAGTGTTTATGCTCCTTTCTATTTACCTCACTAGGATTTGACTTCCACTTTTTAAAAGATGCCTTTTTATCTCTCACTGCGTCTTTTACATGGTTGTTAAGCCACGGTGGCTCTTTTTTAGTTCTTTTACTGTGTTTTTTAATTTGGGGTATACATTTAAGTTGAGGCCTCTATTATGGTGTCCTTGAAAAGTGTCCATGCAGCTTGTAGGGATTTCACTCTAGACACTGTACCTTTTAATTTCTGTTTAACTAACCTCATTTTTTGCATAGTTCCTGCCTTGAGTTCAGGGGAGTGGACTAGATGACCTCTTGAGGTCCCTTCCATTTCTATGATTCCTCCAGCCCTCACATCCCAGGCCAACCAAGCTGCCAGGCCGCAGGTCCCCAGGACAGTGTGGACCCTTAAGGACTGGGGCAGCCTCACCTAGCTCAGCTAGCCCTTGGCACAGCTCCTGCCCTTTCTGACTGTCCTGCTCTCTCCTTTCTCCTAGGTGGGCCCTTCCCAAAGCACACCATCTGCAAGGTGAGTGTCTGCTGGTGCTGGCGCGCTGGGCCCAGCCCATACCCCCGTTCCTGGCAGCCCTTCACTACCATGCTCTCCGCCCCATGGACCAGGACTGCAGGTGGAATCTGGGTTGCTAGGGGGCACCAATGCTGAGCCCCAGCAGGGGTCCTGGCCCCTGGGGAGCATGGGGCTGGGAGGTGGAATGGGAGCAGCACAGGGCTTTTCCCCCTGTGGGGGCCCAGTCTAGCAGGGGGATGGGAGTTGGGTCCCGCAGGGCCCTAGCCCTGGTGGTTGTGCAGCTCATGGTGCTGCATGATGCCCGGTTCCATGGGGCTGGTGCCATAGGTGTGGGTGCTGGCAAGGGGGCCTGGAGGGGCTGACTAGCACCAGGACTCTGCTAACCCAGGCCGTGTCCTCGGCACCCGCAGGTGCAGTGCATCGCCACCCTGCAGGTTGGCTCCATCCAGGCAGGGAACTCGTCTGAGTGTGGCCAGTGCTTCAGCCTCTCCTGGATGCCTTCCAAGCCCCACCAGCACCTGGCAGCCGGCTTCTACGATGGTGAGTCAGCCTCCCGCTTGGCCCTAGGACGGGCAGGGCAGGGTGCGAAAAGGCTGAGTGGGATGCCTGGCAGGGCAGGAGGATGGGCAGGCAGGTGGCAGGGTAGGCACTGGACAGGGTGGCTGGGGGCAGGGGTGGGAAGGGGACAGGGTGTGGCTGCAGGGCAGGAGTGTTACCCGCACAAAGTTCTGTTACTCACATGCTCTGGGCCGCCCTCTTCCCACCCCCCCCGTTCCCAGGGCTCGGGTGTCACCTCACACTCTGGGGCCCCCCCTCGCCCCGTTCCCAGGGCTCGGGTGTCACCTCACACTCTGGGGCCCCCCCTCGCCCCGTTCCCAGGGCTCGGGTGTCACCTCACACTCTGGGGCCCCCCCTCGCCCCGTTCCCAGGGCTCGGGTGTCACCTCACACTCTGGGGGCCCCCCTCGCCCCGTTCCCAGGGCTCGGGTGTCACCTCACACGAGGGGTGGGCAAACATCGGGTATAGAAATTGTCTGGAGGGCCGGGTAGGGAAGGATGGGGGAGGCTATGTCTCCCCAAACAGCGAGGCCCGGCCCCCGCCCCCATTCCAGCCTCTCGGAACTCCCTCCCCCATCCAACCCTCCCTGCTCCCCACCCCTGACTGCCCCCCGGGACTCCTGCATCCTATCCAAAAGCCCCTGCTCTCTGCCCCCTGACCATCCCCCCGGGATGCCCGTCTCCTATCCAATCTCCCCTGCTCCCCGGGACCCCTGCCCCATCCAATCTCCCCTGCTCTCCACCCCCTGACTGTCCCCTTGGGGCCCCCGCACCTCCTATCCAACCCTCCCTGCTCTCCCTGCCCCACGTTACCTGTGGGGTGGGGGAAAGGGGGGGCTCAGTCCTTTCCCTGTCTGTTTTCCCTGCTCGTTTGGCAGCTCGCTCCCTGTCTGGGCTTGGCTGCTGGGGACAGGGGCCAAGCATGCTGGAGATGGAGGGGGGCCCTGGTTTGCTCTGCCCCATCCCTGGCAGCAGGGCCCAGGCCTCTTGACCACCTCCTTGCAACCCCCCCGTGCTCCTAGCCTCCCCACCCTCCTGAACTCCGTGAACTGTGACTGTGAGGGAGGCAGGGAGGGAGGGGAGCAGAAGGGGAGGGGCCAGGGGCAAGGCTGTGCCCCACTCACCAGGCTGCTGCTGAGCGGGGAGTTGGGCTGGCTCCTCTGCAACCCTGTCCTGACCCCGCTCCCTGGCAGGAGCTCGGGGGCCAGAGGGAAGGGTCCTGCGGGCCGGATGTGGCCCGTGGGCCGTAGTTTGCCCCTGTCTGCTTAACACTCTAGGGCACCCGCCCCCACCCTGTTCCAAGGACTCAGGTGTAACCCTCCCAAGTTTGCAGGGTCTTTTGCCAGTGAAAGAGCCTTACACAATAATATCCTACTTAACCTCTATTTATTAACAATCACCAAAAACGGGCTACACACACTATGCATACAGTGCTCACCACTCCCAATAAGACAGATGAACTTTTATTGAGGGCCAATCAAGATCAGGTCTGTCAAGGTTCTTCCCCCACTCTGAACTCTAGGGTACAGATGTGGGGACCTGCACGAAAAACCTCCTAAGCTTATCTTTACCAGCTTAGGTCAAAACTTCCCCAAGGTACAAGATATTCCACCCTTTGTCCTTGGATTGGCCGCTACCACCACCAAACTAATACTGGTTACTGGGGAAGAGCTGTTTGGACACGTCCTTCCCCCCAAAATACTTCCCAAAACCTTGCACCCCACTTCCTGGACAAGGTTTGGTAAAAAGCCTCACCAGTTTGCCTAGGTGACTACAGATCCAGACCCTTGGATCTTAAGAACAATGAACAATCCTCCCAACAACTTGCACCCCACCTTTCCTGGGAAATGTTGGATAAAAAGCCTCACCAATTTGCATAGGTGACCACAGACCCAAACCCTTGGATCTGAGAACAATGAAAAAGCATTCAGTTTTCTTACAAGAAGACTTTTAATAAAAATAGAAGTAAATAGAAATAAAGAAATCCCCCCTGTAAAATCAGGATGGTAGATACCTTACAGGGTAATTAGATTCAAAACACAGAGAACCCCTCTAGACAAAACCTTAAGTTACAAAAAAGATACACAGACAGAAATAGTTATTCTATTCAGCACAGTTCTTTTCTCAGCCATTTAAAGAAATCATAATCTAACATGTACCTAGCTAGATTACTTACTAAAAGTTCTAAGACTCCATTCCT
Source organism: Eretmochelys imbricata (assembly GCF_965152235.1). Classification (NCBI taxonomy): domain Eukaryota; kingdom Metazoa; phylum Chordata; order Testudines; family Cheloniidae; genus Eretmochelys; species Eretmochelys imbricata. The sequence continues at coordinate 952,512 of NC_135574.1, forward strand.
GGTCTATCCCCAGCAAAGACAGAATATAGACAGACACACAGACCCTTTGTTTCTCTCCCTCCTCCCAGCTTTTGAAAGTATCTTGTCTCCTCATTGGTCATTTTGGTCAGGTGCCAGCGAGGTTACCTTTAGCTTCTTAACCCTTTACAGGTGAGAGGAGCTTTCCCCTGGCCAGGAGGGATTTCAAAAGGGTTTACCCTTCCCGCTATATTTATGACAAGGTCCATCTGGGGGATTCCAGTTTCTACGCGGTGTCATTGGCAGGGTGTTGAGGTCTGGCAGCTCTGATCTTGGGGCTGTGTCCTGGAATCGGTTCCCAAAGAACTTCCTTTTGGACCCCAGTTTGTACAGTGAAACTTGAGTCCTGCTTAGCTCTACCTTCACCAATCATTTTACTAAAATTTTACTAACCAATCCTAACATTGTAACAAAATTCTCTAGCCAGTTACACCCCACCACTTTAATTTACACCTAGCAAAATTAATTACGTAACAGTCAGAAACAATCAAAGAACCAGAGATCATACATCAGACAAACAATAGGGAAGTGGGGACCATACTGACAATGCAATAAAGGTGGTAGAAGCTGCTGTCACAAGCAAGCTCTCTGTGTCCTGTAGGGCAAGCCCAAGCTGAGCAGCAGGGGAACCCTTGCTTGCGCTTAGACATCCTCGCCCTCGCAAAGTCCAAGCAGCACAGAGACACCATTTCTTCTTGTCAGGGATTTTTATCCCCTTCCCCCAGAGCTCAAGGTGAGACCAGGAGTTCTCATGCGTCTCCTTCGTGGGGCCGGGGGAGGCAGTTAACAAAGGCTTTGTTCTTGCTAGTTCACAGTGCTCAATGGGACGCCTTGGTGGACAGGATAGTGCCTTCTGTAGGAAGCCAGCATTTTCCATGAATTAATGCTGCTTTCCTGGGTGATGACTTGCACCGTTAGAGCGTTGCAATGCAAACACTTACTACCCCCTTGTCCCGTGGGGCACAGATGTCAGAAGGGAGAGGACCACAGGCAGCATTCTGCAGGCGTCTCAAAGTCTGAACACCTTGGTATAAACTTACCCCGTGTTAGCAGCACTAGTGCAGGTGAGTCGGGCAGGTTCCGGCTGTCTGTTGGTCAGCGTTCAGGTGAAATCTCGGGGCCTGGGCATGAGCTGACACCTGGTCTGTCAGCGTCACAGCAGCAGTGCCAAGCGGATCTCTACAGAGTCATAAAGATAGTTCATAGAAATCAGACAATTCCCACAGGCCCCCTAGCCCCGATGCTTCCCCTTGGCAGGATGGGGGCTCCCGAGGTCTATGGGCTGCCGGTGCTGGGCTCAAGGGCATCTCGGTGTGTTCCCCCAGGCACCGTGGCCATCTGGAACCTGCCCACCAAGTCCCTGCTGCAACGCGTGCGGCAGCCCGATGGCTCCCTCAAGATCTACCCCTTCAGGTGCTTCCTTGCCCACGACCATGCCGTCAGGAGCATCGAGTGGTGCAAAGTCAACAGGTGAGCAGTGGGCCGGGCAGGGGCAGCTGGTGCCTGCCAGGGAGGGGCCCAGCCTGGCTAGGGAAGGCCCTACCCCCACGGGGTTGGGGGGAAGTGTTACCTGTTGGGGAGGGCGTGAGGGCCAGGCGCCTGAGCTGGCTCTGAGGTGCTGGCTCCCAGGGGGGATGGGGAGGTGGCCCAGGGCTCTTGGGGTGTGGGGGCGCGGGGCTCTGAGCACTGCTCCTCTTCTGGCTCTCAGCAACTTTCTGGTTACCGCGGGGAATGACCGGAAGATCAAGTTCTGGGATCTGCGGCGTCTCTATGAACCCATCAACAGCATCAAGCGTTTCCTGACCACCGAGATCACCTGGCTGCTGCCCTACAATGGCGTCACTGTGGCCCAGGACAACTGCTACGCCTCGTGAGTGACCCTCCCCTGGGGCTGGGCCTGGGGGCTCCCTGCATTGCCCTGGCCCGAGCCCAGTGCTGCCCGGCCCCTGGGGTCTCACTCGCTCTCTCTTGTAGGTATGGACTGTGTGGAATCCACTATATTGACGCCGGCTACCTGGGCTTCAAGGCCTACTTCGTGGCCCCTCGCAAGGGGACTGTGTGGGTAAGAGCTGGTGGCGAGAGGGTTCAGGGTCCCTGGGTGCTTGGGGCCAGCTGTGCCCCGTAGCCCTTGGGGGGCTGCCGGCTCCTGCACTCTGCTGGGTGTGGCTCTCGGGGACACGCTGTGCTGCCTGGAGCAGGGCCCCTGGCTCCCACGTCACCCACTCGGTTCTGAGCCTGCGGCGGGGTGGAGCCGGGACCCCGCTGCCCGCGGGGTTTCCCGTTCCCCTTTCCTGGCCAGCTAGGGACAGCCCAGGCCCTGCCACATGGGCACCCCTCTGACTTGGCAGCTGGGGCCCCTCTGTCTCGGAGCAGGGCTTGCGCTGAGAGCTTTGCTTCCGTCTCCCTCGGTAGAGCATCTCCAGCTCCGACTGGCTGAACGCTGTGGCGGCCGGGGACATCACCGGGGAGCTGCTGGCCGCAGTGCTGCCCGACCTGGCCATGAACCCGCTCAACATCAAGCGGCCCTCAGAGCGCAGATTTGTAAGTGTCTCTCTCCTTGAGGGAGCAGCCCAGTGGGCTGAGGGCATGGCTCTGGGTGAATTGCATGTGAGGGCGGGCGGGGGCCATGGGGCTCAAGGGCTGAACTGGGTGGGGGGACCGGAGAGTTGGGTGGGCAAGTGGCTTGACAGAATGGGGTCGTGGGGCTTGTGGACAAGTGGTTTGGCAGGATGGGTCCATGGGGCTGGAGGCAGTGGGATGGAGGGGATGTGGGGGTGAGCGGCTGGGAGGACCATGGGGCTGGAGGCAGTAGTGCATGAGGGGCTATGGGGCACAAGGCAAGTACAGGACTATGTTCCTGCCCACCTCAGCCATGTCAGCCCAGGATGCCCCCACAGCCCTGGGAGCAAGGGGCCCGTGGGAGCCGTGTGTTTGGGCAGGGCTGGGTGCAGGGGTGTGCTCGAGCCGCGCTGCGGGGGCCTGAGTGAATAAAGGGGCCAGACGTGTTAATGTGACCTGGTCCCCGTCCAGCCCTGACTTGGGGGGAACAAGGTATCCAGAGGCCTCGGCCTGGGGTGTCCGTGGCCCCACCCATAACGACCTCTGACTAAGGAACAGCTGGCGGGCCCCAGCGACAAGGAAACCTTCCTAGGGCTTTAATTGAACCACTCTCTCCTGGCCCCTGGAGAGGCTGGGAAGGGAAAGCTCCTGGTAAGACAGTCCCTTGGCTGGTCTCAGAGCCAGAGCTGCCCAGGTGTGGGGCCAGGGTTCAGCTTGTGGGGTGGCAATGTCCTCTTGTCCCCTTTCTGGCTTCCCTGGTCAGGAACCTCTCAGGATCAGGACCAGGACAAGGGCACGGGGGGCAGCAAGGACAGCACCGCTCTCTCTGCCATTCCTACAGCTGTTCCGGATCCCCACGGCTCTTTCTTCGCCAGCCCCCCAGCGGTGGGGGGAGCAGCCCATCCCCTCATTACTGTGCCCCGTGTTGTTACCTTCCAGTGCCCCAGCTCTGTCAGCATCGTCCCTGGCCCTTGGTTTGGCCCCACTCAGTGCCCGCAGCCGAGGCACGGACCGGAGTCACAGGGCCCCATTGTCACCCCAGACCGTGCTCCCATGGGGGACAGCCTGCCCCAGCCAAGTCCCTGGGGGTGGGAGCAGCATGGCCCTGCCCTCAGGACGTGTCTCCTCCCCCAGCCCATCTACAAAGCAGATCTGGTGCCCTGCAGCTCTGCGGGAGGCGAGGAGCCAAGGCCGAAGACCCGGACCTACAGCGAGATGACGAAGGATCACTGCCTCCGCTTCCAGGACACAGACCTGGTACCGGCGCCGGCGGGACAACCAGGGAGCCCCTTTGTCTCCCCCCTCCTGTGTGTGTGGGGAGCTCTCTGCTCCCCTCCCCCCTCCTGTGTGTGGGGGGCTCTCTGTGCAGACGGGGAAGCTGGGGCCAGCAGGCCCCTGGTCGAGTTGTGAGCGGAATCCAGCTCTGTTGAGTGCCAGTCCAGAGCGCTACCCACAAGGCCGCATGGCCTATAGACTCCCCCCTACCCCCTCCCAGCCCATGGGCCTGCTGGGGCTGTGCGGGCTGGCTGGGTGCCCCACAGTGCTCTGAGCTGTGGGTCTCTCATGCCAAGTGGACTGTGAGAGCTCAGGCCACTGTGTTCATGGCTAGCTGGGGCCCAAGAGCTGGGGGAGTGGCTGCACCCATTGGCAGACACCCACCCTGGCCCCAGTTTGCCCTTCCCAGGGGCCCAGTTCCAGTGTCCTGCTCACTCTGTACCCTGCCCCCCAGCGCAGCTTCCAAAACTTCTTCAGCCGGGAGCCCACGCGCAGGATGCACGAGCAGGAGGTGAAGGCCGAGCTGAGCCTGGACCGCATGCAGCTGGAGTCCATCCACAAGGTGAGCGCCGGCCTGCAGCCCTGAGCTGGGAAGCCTGGCCGCCCCTGCCCCCCGCCATGCCAAGGAAGCCCGGCTCCCCCACTGGTCTCCCTTCACCCCCACTGTGCTGGAGCGGCCCAGCCCCCCAACCAGTACCCCTTCACCCCACCATGCCAGTCCCAGCAGGATCTCCATGTGCTCTCCCTGCACTGGCTCCTACAGCCTCACAGCGGGGGGAGTGCTGGGGGGTGGGACTGGACCCCAGGGCGCTTGGGGGCAGGATCCCCCTGGGCTGCAGCAGGAGCCCATTGCAGGATGTTGGGCTAGCCCTTGCCACCCGCTGCCTGCCCTCCCTCCTCTCAGAGCCGGTCCGCAGTACTGAGGTGGAGATGAAGAGCATGTGGGGCAGGGGCTGGGAAGGGGGCAGGAGACCTGAAGCCTCGGCGTTGTTGAGCCCCCCCCAGCGCAGGGGCCCAGGACACGCTGCAGTGGCATCACTGGGGGCAGCCCGTGGGAGGGCCGTGCAGCAGGTCTGTCTGTCTCATAGGGCGGGGGGCAGCCTCGAGGCCCCGTGAGCAGCCCAAAGGAGGAGCTGCGACCCCTTGTTCTGGTCAGACGAGTGCTGCTCAGACCTGCTGCTGCGGCAGCTGGTGACGCCCCCCCGGCCCCCACCCCTCTGAGCTCCGCCCCCTCGCAGGCCCCGCCTGATTCTCCTCTCCCGGCAGGTTCGCTTCAGCCCCAACCTGGACTCTCACGGCTGGCTGGTGTCGGGTGGCCAGTCGGGCATCGTGCGGGCTCACTGCCTGGTGGGGCTCACCTCCCCTGTGGGCCACAAGCTGCTCCAGGAGTGCCGGGCCCAGTTCAGCGCCATGTACAGGGACAGGCCGGAGAGCCCCAGCTCCGCCGAGCACAGCCTCCTGCAGGAACAGTAGCCACCTGACCGCCGTCCGCCCGGCCGGAGTCCTGGCCCGGATGCTCCATGCCGCAGCGCCTCCCGGGGGGCCCCCAGGCCTGGGGGGAGATGCCGAGCAGCCCAGCCAGGGTCCCGCCTCCAGCCGCTCAGGCTCGGGGCCGGTTCAGTGCATCATGTGGCCTGCCAGCTCCCAGCCCATCTGTCCCCCGCGGGATGGGCTGAGAGCCATGGGCGGCATGCTGGCTGGCCGGGCAATCGCTGTGGATAGCCCCTTCGGCTGTCCGCTTGACCCAGCTTGTGAGCTGGGGTGGGTGGACCTCTGCAGGGGCCTCTCACCCAGCTGGGGGCGGGGGGGGTGATGCTCTGCAGCGGCCCCTCACCCAGCCTGGGGGGGAGGGGGGTGCTGATGCTCTGTGCAGGGGCCCCTCCCCCAGGCGATGCCCTGTGTGTAGCGTTGTGGTTTTGTGCCTGTTGCTGTCTGGTCGTGTGCCTGGCTCCCAGCGTCCGGCTTCAGGCCCCTCCTGCCGACCTGGGCGCGGGGCGCTGTGGGCACCGCGTGGGGAGGCTGCAGAGCAGCCGTTGGGCCGGGCCCAGGCTGTACGGGCAGCACCTCGCACCCAAGCCAGGAGCCAAGAACTCGCTCACATTGAGCCTCTGTGATCTTAACTGTTCAATAAAGTGTGTGTTTTTTAAAGGGTCTGTGTGGTTTCCTTCTCCTTGGGGCAGGAGGGACGGGGGATGGGTGGGGCGCTGCGAGGGGCTGGTAGGGAGCAGGGGGGGGCATTAGATGTGGGGGCCGGATGGGGCTGGTAGGGAGCAGGTGGGGGGCATAGTGTAGGCAGGACGCCGGGCGGGTCTGGTAGGGAGTAGGTGGGGGGCACAGGGTGGGGGGCACTGGATGGGGCTGGTAGGGAGCAGTGGCGGGGGAACTGGGCAGGTAGGGCACTGGGTGGGCAGGGCTGGTAGGGAGCAGGCAGGGGGTACCGGTTGGGGTTGGTAGGGAGGTGGCGGGGGACACAAGGTGGGTGGGGCGCCATGTGGGGCTGGTAGAGACCAGGTGAGGGGCACCAGATGGGGCTGGTAGGGAGGAGGCGGGGTGGGACGCTGTGTGGGGCCGGTGGGGAGCAGGCAGGTGGTGGGCACAGCTCCATGTGGGGCTGGTGGGGAGCAGGTGAGAGAGTGCCATGTGGGGCTGGTGGGAGGGTGCAGTGTGGGGCTGGCGGGGGGCAGTGGTGGCCAGCACATTCAGGGTCTGACTTGCGATCGGGTGATGGCAGAAGAGTCCCCTGGCTTGCACATGGTGGCGGTGGGGCCCAGGGACGGGCAGGAGTCTGCCCTGGTGCCCCAGGTCTGGTCAGTGCCCCACTGCAGGAGGCCCTTGTCCTTGCTTCAGCCCCTGACTCGAGGCTCCGGTTCGGCCCCAGGGCAGGGGGTCGTGGCCCGCCTGGCCCCGGCTCGTGTTGGCTACTGGCCTGGCGGTGTCTGTTCCCAGCGGAGATCCCCTGCCCCACAGCTGGGCCCCACTTGCTGCCTTGTCCTCTGAAAGGCCAGTTGCCTGGTCCGCCAGCGAAGGGCAATGCTGGGGGCCCCCGGGTCTCCGTCACAGAGCCGGGCCGACTGGCTGGCACAGGGCAGGTTGTGCCCCACCCCGCTAGGCACATGAGCCCCCTACCCCCCCACCCCATCCTGGGCTGCGTGTAGCCAGCGCAGCCCACAAACAGCAGCGAAGACCATGGGGGGCTTGTCTGAGGGCGACCGTTTATTGGAGTCCTTGGTGGTGTCTCCTCGGCCTTACAGTTTGGACCCCGGTTTCCTCACCCCAGACAGGCACAGACAGACCCACAGACAGACACGGACGCACGGCACGGGGTGACGGACACCAACACCCCCCGCGGGGCGACACTGACCAAGCCGTGACATGGGCTGGGGCAGCACGGCAGTACCTTGGCGGGGGGGGGCGTGCGAAGCAAAGCGGGGGCGTGCAGGGGGGCGGGGGCGTGCAGGGGGCAGGGGGGCCCTGAGCCAGCCCCCTCCCTGGCTTGTTCAGGGAACCACAACTGCTGCCATCACAGCAGCCGAGGGGGGTTCCTGGCTTGGGCCTGTTGGCCCCTCCTAGGGCAGGGCAGCGCCCGGCACTTTCTGGGATCCCAGGCCAGAAGGGTCCATTGTCCTCTCGTCTGAACCCCTGCATCTCGCAGGCCCGCAACCTGCCCCAGGGCCGAGCTGTTAGAAGAACATCCCCTCTGGAGTGAAAAAATCCACCAAGACCCTGGAGAAATGGTTCCCATGGGTAATTCCCCCCGCACCATTCAACGTTTACATCTTCTCTCCAGTCTGTGTCTCGCTTCAGCTTCCAGCCCTGGCCCCGTTCTACCTCCTCGGCTAGACTAGGAGCCGGTTGTTAAATATTTGTTCCCCATGTTGGCACTTCCAGCCTGGGCTCAAATCATCCCTTCACCTTCTCTTTGCTGGAGTCTATCATTATCGGGCAGGTTTTCTAATCCTTTAATCATTCTCCTGGGTCTTCTCTGACCCCTCTCCAGTTGATCAACCTCCTTCCAGAACTGTGGGCACCAGACCTGGACGAGGGATCCCAGCAGTGGTCGCACCGATACCAGATACAAAGAGAAAGTAACCACAACTTCTACTCGAAATTCCTCTGCTTGTGCACCCCAGGGTCACATTAGCTGTTTTGGCCACAGCATTGCACTGGCAGCTCATGTTAGAATGTAAGAACGGCCAGACTGGGTCAGAGCAAAGGTCCATCTGGCCCCGTGTCCTGTCTGCCGACAGTGGCCAGTGCCAGGTGCCCCAGAGGGAACGAACAGAACAGGGAATCGCCCAGTGATCCATCCCGTCACCCATTCCCAGCTCCTGGCAAGCAGGTCTAGGGACGCCCCAAACACGGCGTAGTGACCCTGACCATCTTGGCTGATGGATCTGTCCTCCAGGAATATATCTAATTCCTTTCGCAACATCCCCTGGCAAGGAGTTCCACAGGTTCACTGTGTGTTGTGTGAAGAAATACTGCCTTTTGTTTGTTTTCAACCTGCTGCCTAGTAATGTCATTGGGCGACCCCTAGTTCTTGGGTTATGAGGAGTCAATCACACGTCCTTTTCTACTTTCCCCACGCCTGTCGTGGTTTTAATGACCTCTATCATCTCCCCCTTCGTCGTCTCTTTTCCACACTGAACGGTCCCAGTCTTAATCTCTCCTCAGACCCAGCCTGCTCCATGCCCCTCACTGTTGTTGTTGCCCGTCTCTGTGCTGGTCTCGGTTGTAACACAGTCTGTCCCTCTTGAGCTGGGCCACCAGAACTGCACGCAGGGCTCCCGGTGCGGGCGTCCCATGGATTTATCCAGAGGCATCATGGTATTTTCTGTCTTCTCCATCCCTCTCCTGATGGTCCCCAGCAGCGCTGGCTTTTTTCGAGGGCTGCTGCCATGGTGTTGGCCAGGTGCCAGTCCCACAACTCTGCCGCCTGCTTTGGATGGAACGAGAGCGCTCTGGGCCAAGGGGCCCGAGCGGGGCCCGCACAAGCCTCCCTCCTGGCCGGTGGCTGTGGCTCAGCCTGCAGCAGGCGGGATGCGGGGGGCTGGGCTTTGCCTGTCCAGCTGCTTCCCTGGCCTGGGCACTGCCAGCAGGAATCCAGCTTCCTTGTCCACTTCCCCTCCCCACCAGCATGGGGGCCACACCCCCTCTTGGGTCACGCCCCATTCTCTGCAGCCCCGTAAGGTGTAAGGAAACTTCTGCGTGGATCTGTCCTGCTCCCCACAGAGCTCAAGGGGGGCTGGCGGTTGCTGCAGCTCCTGGCCCCTGGCCCCGTTCAGGCAGCACAGGGGGCTTTGAGCGAGGGGCTCTGTGGGAATCCAGCCCCCTGGTCATGCTGCATGACCCAGGGCTCCCGGCCCCACCAGCGGCTCAGTCGGGGTTTGGCGGAGGGCAGGCAGACACGGGGCCATGGATCAGGCAAGGGGAGGGGGCCAGGCCTGGCCGTGAGTGGGGCAAAGCCAGGAGCTGCATTTGCCCTGGCTGGGAGAGGCCCCTGGGTAGGGACTGCAGGGTGGGGGTGGGGGGCACGGGACAGCCCCTCTGCCCTAGCCTGGTGCTGCGGCCCCACCCTATCAGTGGTGCTGGCAGGGGGCTGCCAGGGAGGGGTTCCACGCAGGGAGCCTGGGTGGGAGCAAATACCCCTCTCTGGGGGTCCTGGTAGCCCCCCACCCTGCAGTCAGCTGGGTGCGGCAGGGAGCACGACAGACAGTGCAGGCCTGCCCCACAGGACTGTGAGCCAGCCCCAGCCCCCCCCGGGGACCAGGCCCCTGCTGCTTAGAGGGCTGGAGATCTTTCAAAGCTCGCCCTGAGCCCAGGAGCCGCCCCCACCAAGGCACGGCTGGGCTGCAGCGGCCGGGATGGGGCCGTCCAGCTCCCTAACTCCCCACACAGCTGAGGGGCCCTGCGGCAGAGTCAGCTGCAGTAACTAGTGGCCTGATGCTGCCTTGGGACAAGTCTTGGGTGCCCCATCTCAGAAAAGCTAGACTGGCCTTGGAAACGGTTCAGAAAAGGGCAACACAAATGGTGAGGGGTCTGGAACAGCTCCGTATGAGGGGATATTAAACAGACTGGGACTCGTCTGCTTGGAAAAGAGACGACGAAGGGGGGAGATGATCGAGGTCTATGAAATTCTGACCAGTGGGGAGAAAGTAGATAAGGACGTGTCATTTACTCCTCATAACCCAAGAACTAGCGGTCACCCAATTAATTACTAGGCAGCAGGTTTAAACAAACACAAGGAAGTATTTCTTCACACAACGCACAGTCAACCTGTGGAACTCCTTGCCAGGGGATGTTGTGAAGACCAAGACTAGAACAGGGTTCAAAAAGAGCTAGCTACGTCCATGGAGGACAGGTCCATCAGTGGGCCGGGATGGGCAGGGCTGATGCCGCTGTTTGCCAGGAGCTGGGAATGGGCGACGGGAGGGATCACTGGGTGATTGCCTGGTCTGTTCACTCCCTCTGGGGCCCTGGCCCTGGCTGGAGACAGGACACTGGGCTAGAGGGACCTTTGGTCTGGCCCAGTGTGGCCGTTGCTCTGTAAGGAGCAGGAGAGAACAACGGGCATCTGGCGGTGACCGGGGGTGCAGGGCCCCTGCAATGTAGGGCGATGCAATGTAGCAGCAGCTGTGGGAGCAGCCCCAGAGCAGAGCCGCCCCAGGCCTGGGCCAGGGGGCAGGGAGTGTGACACTCTCACCCTGCAGGGGGCGCTCTGCATCGCACCCCACTGCGCAAAGACAGGCTGCCTGAATGGGCACCGGGGCGACGGCTCCCCCTTTCCCGAGAGCTCAGCAGAGGCAGACGGGGAGAACGGGCCCAGCATGGCCCCTTTGCCCTGGCAGTGGGGGCAGGGCAGCTCCAGCAGTCCCATGGCTCTCTCCCACCCGGTGGGGCGCAGCCCCTGGGGCAGTGTGGGTGGGGCTCTTGGCACAAGGTACCTTGGCCCTTGCGCCCCATTGGCAGTAGAAAGAGAGCCAAGACCAGGGCCTGGTGGGGCAGCCCCACAGCCCGCTGGCTGCACGTGGGGGCCCGCTGGGCAGAGCGGAGGCTGGGGGCTGGGGCGTCTCCCTCTCTGGTGCCAGGTGCTGCGGGCCCGGTGCTCAGTCCCGGGGGTCCTGGCACTGGCGGCAGGTGGCCATGTCCTCCAGGTACCGCTCCACCTGCACCGTGCACGAGACGAAGCCAAAGGTCCTCTGCAGCTGGGCGGTGGCTTCCTGCAGCACGTCCTCCATGTCCGCGCCGGCATCTGCAGGCAAAGGGGGCAGCCCAGCCTCGTGTGAGCATCTCCTGGGGGCGGGGCCTGCAGGGACCATGTGCGCGGGGGTGGGGCCTGCAGGGACCAGGGGGCGGGGCCTGCAGGAACCAGGTACTGGGGAGGCGGGGCCTGCAGGGATCACCTACCGGGGGCAGGGCCTGCAGGAATCACATATCGGGGGCAAGGCATGCAGGGACCATGTACGGGGGGGGGGGCAGGATCTGCAGGGAGCACATGCCAGGGTGGAACATGCACGGACCCCATCCCTGGTGGCGGTGGGGGGCAGGGACCCCGTTCTGGTGTGTGGGGGGGTGCCCCACAGCTGGCGCCCAGCCACTCTGGTGGGAGGGGTTGGGGGGGCACTCACCGACTGCCACGTGCACAGACACCACGTGGTGGCTGAGGGTCAGGGCCCAGAGGTGCAGGTTGTGGGCGTCCTTCACGTCCTTCACGGCCAGTAGCACGTCCTTCACCGCGGTGAACTCGACGCCCCGCGGCACCCCTGGGGCCAAGTGGGGAGGGTGAGGCCTGGCACTGGGGCAGCCCAGCTCCTGGGGGCTCAGGCAGGCAGCTCCCCCAGCCTGGCAGGGCTCCAGCCCTGGCACAGGGGCACCCCAGGGCTCTCTGGAGATGCTGCTCACAGCCCTGGGGGTCGGGGTGGGTGGAGGGGAAGCCAGAGCGGAGCTGGAGCAGGCTGTGGGGTGCCAGGCTGTCCTGGGGTGGCCCCATGGCGCTGGCAGGCGTGGGGGCAGGAGATGCGCCCAGAGCGGGGGCATCACGCGCAGCTGGAATGGGCTGGAGAGTGCTATGTGCATGGGGAGGCCTGTGCTGGGCTCAGGGATCACTGGGCGGCCAGGACCTAGGGGCTGCCCCCTGCCAGAGCTAGGGTGAGGCATGTCCCCCCCAGCACTGGCAGGAACATTCCAGGGCCAGGCTGCCCACGTCCTCCCATTGCCCAGCCCGGCGGTGGCCAGGTCCTCAGAACTCAGGCCAGACGGGCCCATTGGCCCCCTGGCTCCCACCAGCACAGCCCCTCGTCCGCGACCCCGCCCTGAGCCCGGGAACCTGGGTTGGGCTAACGCGTCGGCCTGGAAGACAGCCAGGAGCCGCCTCAGGCACTGGTGCCCTTGGCTGTTTGGGCCTGTGGGTCACTGCCCTGGGGTTAACACATGGGCCCGCTGGCCAATGGACTGGCTGGCATCAGTTTCCAGCCACCAGATTTTGCCACACCTTGGCCCCAGTTTAGAAAGCCCCATAGCAACCAGGCTTTTCTCCCCATGCTGGTGGGACGTGTATGAACCCTATGTGTGCCTCAGTTTCCCTCTGCACTTTGCATTGCTGCCCAGTGGCTGCAGCAGGGTTGCCAGCACTGGGGGGGTGGGGCGGAGCAGGAGCTGTGCCGTGTTATTGGGGGTCATTAAGGGCTGGCTGGAGCCGACCCATGTTGATGACACTGCCCAGAACAGTCCCACCCAGCAAAGCTCCAGAGGAAGGAGATTTCCCATGCCCAGCTCTCGGCAGGGAAGCCAAGCCAACACCCCAGATCAAGAACAAAGGGAAAGGTGTCAGGGTTAAATGCTACCCTCCACATAGACCCCCGACCTCTCACCTGGGACTGAGAAAGGAGAGAGAGAGCCTGAAATGGCGTCCATAGCAGCTTGGCTGGCTGATTGCACTGGCTTGGCCAACTGGACTATGGCTTAATCTTTGTTTCTCTGTGCTAACTTCAGGACTTCTTGATGCTGTGTCCAGGTGACTAATAAACCCTGCTCTGTTTGGAAAACACTGCCTGGTGTCACTGCAAAGCCTAGCCGGGGTGTATCAGTCCCTGAGATGTGAGTAGGAGTCTATCTCAGCGGGACTTGCTGGACAGAGCTCAATGCATGCCCCAGGAGCACTGGCACCCAGAGGCTCAGGCGGGGACGTGGAGCACCCATGGGCGCCTGCAACAGCCTGTGCCAAGCCAGGGGTCGCTTCACTCCTGAGGCTTGGTGACAGGCTGACAGGCTGCTGGGGGTATGGCACTAGAGGGGTATTGGGGGTGCTTGCTGGGGGCAAGGGGTGATTGCTGGGGGGGGACTGGTTGCTGGCGGGATGGTGGGTTGATTGCTGTGGGGGCAGGATGTCGGGGTGATTGCTGGGGGTGGGGGTGATTGCTGGGGGGCTGTCAGGGTGATGCTGGGGGAGGTGGGTTGTCAGGGTGGTGCTGGGATGGGTTGGGTTGATGCTGGGGGACAGCTCTCGAGGGGCGGGGGGGAATTGCTAGGGGAGCCCGAGAGGTGACCAGCAGCTGGGACAAGCACTGTCTTTGAGCGACACAGGGCTCAGCTGGGCGTGCCAGACCCACACCCATGCCACAGCAGCCTGGCTTGTGTCCTAACCTTTGCTTCTTGGTGCTGCCGTAAAGCCACCCCAGGCTAGGGCAGGCGACTAGAAACCCACCCGTGACAAGGGCGAGTTTTCGGTGCTCTTTTTATGATGCCTAGGTGTGCCTCAGTTTCCCCGGTACGTTGCATTGTTCCCCAGGGTGGGGCAGGGGTGCGGTTGGCTTGCAGGGCAGGCTAAGAGCCCGAGGTGGGCATCACCTCTCTGCTGGGTGGAATGAACAGTGTCAGCCCAGCGCTGGCTGATCGAGGGGCCCAGAGACCCATCGCCAGCTCCAGCGACTCCTGGCTCAAGGCTCAGCGAGGGGCTGGGCAGAGAGGTGGGAGGGGTCCCGGGGGGCTCTGCAGGAAGCTAAGGGCTCTCATCTGGGAACTGACTGAGGAAGGCAGTCAGAGACACGGCCCGAACATGGGATCTGTGACAACGGGGCTGGGCGCTGGGCTGCCCAGACTGGCCTCACTTTAACATTCAGCTCTCTGGCTACACCACGGGCGTCTGCTGACGTGTGCCAGGTGGCTAATAAACCCGCCTGTCCGCCTGCCCTTTGAGAGTGTCACCGCAGATGCTGGGCAAAGGGCACTGAGCCCTGAGGGTCTGTCCCAGACTCGCTGCCCAGAGCTCCCGGGGTGGGGCAGGGGGCTGCAGGCCCAGGGGCCCAGCCTCAGGAGGCGGTGAGACCACGTGGCCCACCCTGGGGGAAGAGCGAGACCCCGGAGGATCTGGGTCACTGCAGGGCTCCTCCCAGAGACTGTTCCCAGGCTGGGGCATAGCCCAGCCCTGTGCATCCCTGTCATGAATATAAAGGGAAGGGTAAACACCTTTAAATCCTGCCTGGCCAGAGGCAAAACCCTTTCACCTGTAAAGGGTTAAGAAGCCAGGATAACCTCGCTGGCACCTGACCAAAATGACCCATGAGGAGACAAGATACTTTCAAAGCTGGAGGGGGAGAAACAAAGGTTCTCTCTGTCTGTGTGATGCTTTTGCCGGGACCAGAGTAGGAACGCAGGTCAGAACTCCTGTAAAGGGCTAATAAGCGATCTAGTTAGGTATGCGTTAGATTCTGTTTTGTTTTAATGGCTGGTAAAATAAGCTGTGCTGAATGGAATGGATATTCCTGTTTTTGTGGCTTTTTGTAACTTAGAGTTTTGCCTAGAGGGATTCTCTATGTTTTGAATCTGATTACCCTGTAAGGTATTTACCATCCTGATTTTACAGAGGTGATTCTTTTTCCTTTTCTTTAATTAAAATTCTTCTTCTTCTAAGAACCTGATTGATTTTTCATTGTTCTTAAGATCCAAGGGTTTGGGTCTGTGTTCACCTGTACAAATTGGTGAGGATTTTTATCAAGCCTTCCCCAGGAAAGGGGGTGTAGGGCTTGGGGGGATATTTTTTGGGGGGAGACATTTCCAAGTGGGCACGTCCCCTGTTCTTTGTGTAACACTTTGGTGGTGGCAGCGTTTAACCTAAGCTGGTCAGAATAAGCTTAGGAAGTCTTTCATGCAGGTCCCCACATCTGTGCCCTAGAGTTCAGAGTGGGGAAGGATCCTTGACAATCCCTGACAGGTGGTGGGTGCGGTGGGATGCTGAGTGCACCAGTGGTGTTGTGCTGTAAGTGATGTGCGGCAGGAAAACAAGCGTAGTCAAAGGAAACAAGAAAATGGCGTGTAAGCACCTCCCTGAGGGGGACGTCGCAAGCCTGTGCAGGGGCAGGGAGAGACGTTACGTGTGTGGCAGCTCAATAAGGGGCAGCTGGTTGCACGGCTGGAGGACAGTCAGTCCGAGAAGCAGGTTCCAGGCCCAAGTGGGGTTCCCAGCGGGTCCGAGAGTGACAGAGGCAGCAGCCGGTCCTGGTTCGCCCTCGATGGATTTGGTGGAGTAGGAGCTGAGAGCGAAGGGGCTCCGGCTGGAGCAACAGAGGCTAGCAGCCCGTGAGAAGCAGCGAAAAGACGAGGAAGAACCAGGAGAAGCAGCGGAAGCGTGAACGGGGGCTGGAGAAGCCGAGGGGTGAGAGCACCCACAGTATTCTTGTCAGCAAGTTAAAGAAGTATGGGCTGGATGAATGCACTATAGGGTGGGTAGAAAGCTGGCTAGATTGTCGGGCTCAACGGGTAGTGATCAATGGCTCCATGTCTAGTTGGCAGCCGGTATCAAGTGGAGTGCCCCAGGGGTCGGTCCTGGGGCCGGTTTTGTTCAATATCTTCATAAATGATCTGGAGGATGGTGTGGATTGCACTCTCAGCAAATTTGCGGATGATACTAAACTGGGAGGAGTGGTAGATATGTTGGAGGGTAGGGATAGGATACAGAGGGCCCTAGACAAATTGGAGGATTGGGCCAAAAGAAATCTGATGAGGTTCAACAAGAATCATAGAATCATAGAATATCAGGGTTGGAAGGGACCTCAGGAGGTCATCTAGTCCAACCCCCTGCTCAAAAGCAGGACCCATCCCCAATTAAATCATCCCAGCAAGGGCTTTGTCAAGCCTGACCTTAAAAACTTCTAAGGAAGGAGATTCTACCACCTCCCTAGGCAACGCATTCCAGTGTTTCACCACCCTCCTAGTAAAAAAGATTTTCCTAATATCCAACCTAAACCTCCCCCACTGCAACTTGAGACCATTACTCCTTGTCCTGTCCTCTTCTACCACTGAGAATAGTCTAGAACCATCCTCTCTGGAACCACCTCTCAGGTAGTTGAAAGCAGCTATCAAATCCCCCCTCATTCTTCTCTTCTGCAGACTAAACAATCCCAGTTCCCTCAGCCTCTCCTCATAAGTCATGTGTTCCAGTCCCCTAATCATTTTTGTTGCCCTTCGCTGGACTCTTTCCAATTTATCCACGTCCTTCTTGTAGTGTGGGGCCCAAAACCGGACACAGTACTCCAGATGAGGCCTCACCAATGTCGAATAGGGCTGGGGTTCTTGAACAGTCTCTGGTAGGAGCCCTTCAGTGACCCAGACCCCCGGGGTCTCGTTCTTCCCCCAGGGTGAGCCATGTGGTCTCGCAACCTCCTGAGACTGGGCCCCTGGGCCTGCAGCCCCCTGCCCCACCCCAGGAGCCCTGGGGAGCAAGTCTGGGACAGACCCTGGGGGAGACGTGTCCTCTCCTCAGGGATCACTGCCCCTTGCCCAGTGTCTGCAGGGCCACTCGCCCAGCGCTGTGAAACCAGGTGGGTTTTAGTCACCTGGCACACGGCCCAGGCAGCCCCTCGGGCGGCCCAGAGAACTGACGGTTACAGCCCAGCCCAGCTGCAGTGACCCCCTTGGTTCGCACTCTGTCTGTCTCTCCATCCAACCTCCTTGGTCAGACTCCAGGTGAGAGCCCGACTCCTTGCAGCCCCCAGCTCTTATCCCCCCACCGCCCCAGGCCTTTGTTCCTGAGCTGGGGGATGCAGCTCGGCCCCCTGCGGAGGGGTGGGACCATCCATGGTGGTTGGTTGCCAGGTATCCATGTCCCAGCCATTGGATCTGCCCTTCTCTTCTCAAGAGCTGCATGGAGATGGGACCTAAGGGCCCAGGCCGCCAGGCGCCATCCACACCTGTGTCTTCACCTGCCCCAGAGCCCCCAGACCTTCCCACCTGCTGAGGAACAGTGCTGCGCACATGGGAAACTGAGGCACACACAGTCTTCATAAACATATTACAGAAAATTCCCACTTCGTCCCACTCACCCCCAGACCCACAGGGGAACTGTGAGTTCCATGGTCTCAGGTGTAACCTCAGCTGGATGCGGTGCCCGAGGTAGCCAGTGTAACCCACACACTTCCTGGGTGTGGGGTTCTGCCTCCTCGAGTGGCCCCGAGACCACTTAGAGAGAGAGAAAAGGAGTCTGACCCACAGCCTTAGCTAAGCGCCAGGTGGCTCTTAGCTCATGCGGTGGAGGCTCATGCCTTAAGCACCAGAGGTCCCCGGTTCGATCCCACCCACCAACAACCGGGGTCCACTGGCGTTACACCAGCCTGGCCTGCCCTTGCTTGGGGGCCAGAGGCAGAGCTGTGTCTTGTGATGGCTGAGAGCCTGGCTGAGCGTGGGGAGCCCTGGGCAGGGCGAGGGCCAGATGGGTTTGTCCTGCCCAGGGGTGAGAGAGGACCCAGCAAAGGGTAAAGCTGCTGGAGGCCGATGCTGGTAGACCCGGTGCCACGACTGCAGGCATAGCTAAGAACTTGACAAACTCGTAGCTGGCACCCAGACCAGTCCTCGGACTGAGGAGGCGGTGAGGGGTTTACTCCGTGACATGCTGTATTACTCTCCCTGGTGATGTTCGTTCTGCCCACGTGACACCAGCCACAGAGACAGTCCTACCCCGCCCCACACCCACTCAGGAGGGTGCTCAAACGGCAAGCAGGCCACCATTAGCCAAGCTTTGTTAAGTGCCCCCTGAGCCCCTGGAGACGTGCAGCAGCCTCAGCCCACCCTTGGCAGGCTGGAAGAGGGAAATAAAAAACACGATGTGAAGATTTTTCTTCTCGTCCCTGTCTGAGCCCACATCAGAGTGGCCAGAGGGGGTCAGACCAAGGGTCCGTCCGGCCCCGTGTCCTGTCGGCCGACAGCGGCCAGCGCCCGGTACCCCAGAGGGAGTGAACCGAACAGGTTCTCTCTCCTGCCATCCATCTCCACCCTCGGACAAACAGAGGCTAGGGACACCATTCCTTACCCATCCTGGCTAATAGCCATTAATGGACTTAACCTCCGTTAATTTATCCAGTTCTCTTTTAAACCCTGTTATAGTCCTAGTCTTCACAACCTCCTCAGGCAAGGAGTTCCACAGGTTGACTGTGCGCTGAGTGAAGAAGAACTTCCTTTTATTTGTTTTAAACCTGCTACCCATTAATTTCATTTGGTGGCCCCTAGTTCTTATATTATGGGAACAAGTAAATAACTTTTCCTTATTCACTTTCTCCACCCCACTCATGACTTTATAGACCTCTATCCTATCCCCCCTTAGTTTCCTCTTTTCAAAGATGAAAAGTCCTGGCCTCTTTAATCTCTCCTCATATGGGACCCGTTCCAAACCCCTAATCATTTTAGTTGCCCTTCTCGGAACCTTTTCTGACACCAGTCTATATTTTTTGAGATGAGGGGACCACATCTGTATGCAGTATTCAAGATGTGGGCGTACCATGGATTTATATAAGGGCAATAAGATATTCTCCCTCTTATTCTCTGATGATTCCTAACATCCCGTTTGCTTTTTTGACGGCCACTGCACACTGCGTGGACGTCTTCAGAGAACTATCCACGATGACTCCAAGATCTCTTTCTTGAGTGGTAACAGCTAATTTAGACGCCATCATTTTATATGTAGAGTTGGGATTATGTTTTCCACTGTGCATTACTTTGCATTTATAAACAGTGAATTTCATCTGCCATTTTGTTGCCCAGTCGCCCAGTTTAGTGAGATCCCTTTGTAACTCCAAAGCAGACTACAAAGAGTGAACTATCTTGAGTAGTTTTGTATCATTTGCAAATTTGGCCACCTCACTGTTTACCCCTTTCTCCAGATCATTTATGAATACGTAGAATAGGACTGGGCCCTGTCCAGACCCCTGGGGGACACTGCTATTTACCCCTTTCCATTCTGAAAACTGACCATTTATTCCTCCCCTTTGTTTCTGGTCTTTTAACCAGTTACTGACCCATGAGAGGACCTCCCTCTTATCCCATGACAGCTTACGAGCCTGTGGTGAGGGACCTTGTCAACGGCTTTCTGGAAATCTAAGTGCACTATGTCCACTGGATCCCCCTTGGCCACATGCTAGTTTCCCCCCTTACAGAATTCTAGCAGATTGGTGAGGCCCGATTTCCCTTTACAAAAACCATGTTGACTCTTCCCCAACAAATTGTGGGTTCAAACTTCCCCAGGATGTTGGTTAAAGGGACCCTGCTCAGTTCAGTCGTGACGGGGAAAGAGATATTTGTACAAAGGGGGAATTTTCTGTACTATTTTTTATAAATGCTACGTGTGCCTCAATTTCTCTCATACTTTGCTTTGCCACCCAGCAGGGACTCAGAGGGGTGATGGCTTGGGACGATCTGTCGGGGGTGTTGTGGGGAGCAGAGGGGCGGGTTGTTGGGAGGTCAGAAGGGGGTTTGGGGTGATCTGTGGGGGGGGTTGTGGGGAGCAGAGGGGAGGGTTGTGGGGAGGTCAGAGGGGGGTTTGGGTGATCTGTCAGGGGGGTTGTGGGGAGCAGAGGGGAGGGTTGTGGGGAGGTCAGAGGGGGGTTTGGGTGATCTGTCAGGGGGGTTGTGGGGAGCAGAGGGGCGGGTTGTTGGGAGGTCAGAAGGGGGTTTGGGGTGATCTGTGGGGGGGGTTGTGGGGAGCAGAGGGGAGGGTTGTGGGGAGGTCAGAGGGGGGTTTGGGTGATCTGTCAGGGGGGTTGTGGGGAGCAGAGGGGAGGGTTGTGGGGAGGTCAGAGGGGGGTTTGGGTGATCTGTCAGGGGGGTTGTGGGGAGCAGAGGGGAGGGTTGTGGGGAGGTCAGAGGGGGGTTTGGGGTGATCTGTCAGGGGGGTTGTGGGGAGCAGAGGGGCAGGTTGTGGATAGGTCAGGGGGGGTTGTGGGGAGGTCAGAGGGGGTGTTGTGGGAAGGTCAGAGGGGGGTTTGGGACTATCTGTTGGGGGGGTTTGGGGTGATCTGTCGGGGGGGTTCTGGGGAGCAGAGGGGCGGGTTGTGGGGAGGTCAGAGGGGGGTTTGGGACGATCTGTTGGGGGGGGTTGGGGTGATCTGTCGGGGGGGTTCTGGGGAGCAGAGGGGCGGGTTGTGGGGAGGTCAGAGGGGGGTTTGGGACGATCTGTTGGGGGGGGTTGGGGTGATCTGTCGGGGGGGTTCTGGGGAGCAGAGGGGCGGGTTGTGGGGAGGTCAGAGGGGGGTTTGGGACGATCTGTTGGGGGGGTTTGGGGTGATCTGTCGGGGGGGTTCTGGGGAGCAGAGGGGCGGGTTGTGAGGAGGTTGGGGGGTTGGGGTGATCTGTCAGGGGGGTTGTGGGGAGCAGAGGGGAGGGTTGTGGGGAGGTCAGAGGGGGGTTTGGGGTGATCTGTCGGGGGGGTTGTGGGGAGCAGAGGGGCAGGTTGTGGATAGGTCAGGGGGGGTTGTGGGGAGGTCAGAGGGGGTGTTGTGGGAAGGTCAGAGGGGGGTTTGGGACGATCTGTTGGGGGGGTTTGGGGTGATCTGTCGGGGGGGTTCTGGGGAGGAGAGGGGCGGGTTGTGGGGAGGTCAGAGGGGGGTTTGGGACGATCTGTTGGGGGGGGTTGGGGTGATCTGTCGGGGGGGTTCTGGGGAGCAGAGGGGCGGGTTGTGGGGAGGTCAGAGGGGGGTTTGGGACGATCTGTTGGGGGGGTTTGGGGTGATCTGTTGGGGGGTTCTGGGGAGCAGAGGGGCGGGTTGTGGGGAGGTCAGAGGGGGGTTTGGGACGATCTGTTGGGGGGGTTTGGGGTGATCTGTTGGGGGGTTCTGGGGAGCAGAGGGGCGGGTTGTGGGGAGGTCAGAGGGGGGTTTGGGATGATCTGTCGGGGTGGGTTGTGGCTGCCGTAGCTCAGAGTAATTCTGGTTTTCACAACAGAGAATCTGCCCAGCTCCCCGTTCCCTTTTCAGTGAGACCCTTTGCCAAGCAACCCTGCCCTGGCCCCCAGCCCCACTGCCCCGCCCCCCAGTCTGCCCCTGCTCCCCAGCTCTGCCCGTCCCCTGGCTCTGCATCCAGCCTCCCCTGCCCCATGACCCCTGTCCCTCAGCCTGACCCTGGCCCTGCCTGCTCCCCTTGCCCAGCAGCAGCAGCCTCTGCCCCCAGCCCCGTGAGCCCCCCTGACACCATACCCGCTGTGCCCCCTCCCAGCTCACCTTCCATGAGGACCCGGAAGACGTCCCTGAGGATGGTGATGGTGGAGCCCAGCACGAAGACGGAGAAGAGGAAGGTGCTGACGGGGTCTGCGATCTTGTACCGGGGCTGCAAGGGGCATGGTTGGGGTTACACCTGGGCAGCCAGCGAATCCCCAGAGCCGCACGACCTCCCAGCCCCACCCAGTGAGGGGTCAGACCTAGGAGTGGAACCCAGGAGTCCCTGGCCCAGCCCCACTGTCCCCTCAAGCTGGGTGGGGGGGCGCACAGAGGGAACGAGGCAGCAGAGGGCAGAGCCCAGCATAGGGAGCTGGCATATGGCTCTTCCTTGGGGCTGAGCACCAGGGTCCCAGCGAGGGGGCCTGTGGGGATCTCAGTCTATTTCCCCTGGGCAGGTCCTATCTCCCCACAGCTCACGGGCAGCACCCAGCCCCAGAGAGCCCTGGGACAGGCAGGAGGTGTATGACGTTATTGACATGAACTGGGACCGTATAGATCATTGTTGCAACCAAGGTCCTGTCGTGGCACCAAATCTTGTATAAAGGGGGTCAAATGAGGTGTCTCAGACGAGGTGATGGTTGGCTGGTTAGGATTGTGCCGTCTGGATGTGGGTATCATTTTGTAGTGGAAGTTACGAATATTGGCTCTGTCCTGCCTGTAGTTCAAACTTGTGCTCTGCTTCCGGGGGACACCCCAGACACGCTGGCCTCAGCTCTGCCTAGCCTGCTGGACGGCCCATTAAGGACCATCAGGGACACAACTGACCCTCTGAGAGAAGACAGACGCGCCTGGGGACTCAGCCAGGTAGGCAGGGCCCTGCCTAGGGACTGAACTCTGAGGTGTTTCCAGGCCATGGGATGGGCAGCTTGTCCTTGGGACACAGAAAGAAAGACCACATGGCACGAGACTGTAAAAAGCTGCTGCAGCTCCTCCATCTGGTCTTCAGTCCTGCTTCTGACCTCTGGAGGGACTTGGCTACCCTGAAGCTCTGAACCGAGGACTGACAGACCCCTCCCAGCTGGGGATGTTCTCCAGAGACTGGATTTGAACCTGCCGTTTATTCCATCACGGCTGCAAGCCTGAGCCAAGCACTTGGCCATCGCTGTGTGTCATTGATTCCATTGAACCCGTTCTAGCTCCCGTCTCTCTCTTTTATGAATAAACCTTTAGATTTTAGATTCTAAAGGATTGGCAGCAGTGTGATTTGTGGGTAAGATCTGACTTGTATATTGACCTGGGTCCAGGGCTTGGTCCTTTGGGATCGAGGGAACCTTTTTCCTTTTACTGGGGTATTGGTTTCCATCACCATTTATCCCCTTAACGAGGGGCATTGGTGGAGATACTGGGAAACTGAGTGTCTAAGGGAATTGCTTGTGTGACTTATTGGCCCCAACCGTCTCCTGGGCTCAGGTGAGAGGCTCAGGTATCATCCCTCAAGTGAAGTCACCCCCTGCTATCCCAGCACCATCCAGCACCAATGCAGACAGTCCCAGTAAACCTCCCACGCAACATTCCCAGGTCAAAACTCCCCACTCCCTGCTCCGTCACAGACTTGTGGTTAGCCAGCAGGGTGAGACCAAAGTCCTCCCTGGCTGGCTGGTTCGGTGCCTTAGAGGTGGAGAAACACCAGCCTGGGGCTGTGACTGCCCTGCTCTAAGCGATTTGTCCTGAGGTGACACTCTCCTTCGTGTCCTGCCAGAGGCACCATCCTTCCAAGGTGCAGTGCAGGGTCACTGGCCTGCTGCCACCTGGGACAGAGCAGCTCCCACTCCAGGAGCTCAGGGCAGGGCATGGCTAGAGACAGGGGCTGGCCAGAGCCTCGGGCCACTGAGCAGGGCACACAAGTGTCTGTGCGAAGTGGGCCCACGCAGGAGGGGTAGGTGGCCCCACTGAGGGAGGGACCTGGGAAGAGGGGCAGGAGAGGGAAGGCTGCGGTTAGCGGGGGCGCGAGGCAGGGGAGGGAGGGACGCGGTTAGCGGGGATGCGAGGCAGGGGACGCCAGGTGGCGCAGGGAGGGACGGAGTTACGGGGGCAGGAGAGGGAAGGCAGCGGAGGGAGGGACGTGGTTAGCGGGGGCGCGAGGCAGCGAAGGGAGGGACGCGATTAGTGGGGGCAGGAGAGGGAAGGTAGCGGAGGGAGGGACGCGGTTAACGGGGGCGCAAGGCAGCGAAGAAAGAGATGCGGTTACGGGGGCAGGAGAGGGAAGGCAGCGGAGGGAGGGACATGGTTAACGGGGGCGCGAGGCAGCGAAGAAAGAGATGCGGTTACGGGGGCAGGAGAGGGAAGGCAGCAGAGGGAGAGATGCGGTTAGTGGGGGCAGGAGAGGGAAGGCAGCGGAGGGAGGGACGCAGTTAACGGGGGCGCGAGGCAGCGAAGGAAGAGATGCGGTTACGGGGGCAGGAGAGGGAAGGCAGCAGAGGGAGGGACGCGGTTAGTAGGGGCAGGAGAGGGAAGGCAGCGGAGGGAGGGACGCGGTTAACGGGGGAGCGAGGCAGCAAAGGGAGAGATGCGGTTACGGGGGCAGGAGAGGGAAGGCAGCGGAGGGAGGGACGCGGTTAACGGGGGCGCGAGGCAGCAGAGGGAGAGATGCGGTTACGGGGCCAGGAGAGGGAAGGCAGCGGAGGGAGGGACACGGTTAACGGGGGTGCGAGGCAGCAGAGGGAGAGATGCGGTTACGGGGGCAGGAGAGGGAAGGCAGCGGAGGGAGGGACGCGCTTAGCGGGGGCGCGAGGCAGCGAAGGAAGAGATGCGGTTACGGGGGCAGGAGAGGGAAGGCAGCAAAGGAAGAGATGCGGTTACGGGGGCAGGAGAGGGAAGGCAGCGGAGGGAGGGACGCGGTTAACCGGGGGCGCGAGGCAGCAAAGGAAGAGATGAGGTTACAGGGGCAGGAGAGGGAAGGCAGAGGAGGGAGGGACGCGCTTAGCGGGGGCGCGAGGCAGCAAAGGGAGAGATGCGGTTAGTGGGTGCAGGAGAGGGAAGGCAGCGGAGGGAGGGACGCGGTTAACGGGGGCGCGAGGCAGCGAAGGGAGAGATGCGGTTACGGGGGCAGGAGAGGGAAGGCAGCAGAGGGAGGGACGCGGTTAACCGGGGGCGCGAGGCAGCGAAGGAAGAGATGCGGTTACGGGGGCAGGAGAGGGAAGGCAGCAAAGGGAGAGATGCGGTTACGGGGGCAGGAGAGGGAAGGCAGCGGAGGGAGGGACACGGTTAACGGGGGCGCGAGGCAGCGAAGGAAGAGATGCGGTTACGGGGGCAGGAGAGGGAAGGCAGCGGAGGGAGGGACGCGGTTAACGGGGGCGTGAGGCAGCGAAGGGAGAGATGCGGTTACGGGGACAGGAGAGGGAAGGCAGCGGAGGGAGGGACGTGGTTAGCGGAGGCGCGAGGCAGCAGAGGGAGAGATGCGGTTACGGGGGCAGGAGAGGGAAGGCAGCGGAGGGAGGGACGCGGTTAACGGGGGCGCGAGGCAGCGAAGGGAGAGATGCGGTTACGGGGACAGGAGAGGGAAGGCAGCGGAGGGAGGGACGTGGTTAGCGGAGGCGCGAGGCAGCAGAGGGAGAGATGCGGTTACGGGGGCAGGAGAGGGAAGGCAGCGGAGGGAGGGACGCGGTTAACGGGGGCGCGAGGCAGCGAAGGGAGAGATGCGGTTACGGGGACAGGAGAGGGAAGGCAGCGGAGGGAGGGATGCGGTTACGGGGGCGTGAGGCAGCGAAGGAAGAGATGCGGTTACGGGGACAGGAGAGGGAAGGCAGCGGAGGGAGGGACCTGGTTAGCGGGGGCGAGAGGCAGCAGAGGGAGAGATGCGGTTACGGGGGCGTGAGGCAGCGAAGGAAGAGATGCGGTTACGGGGACAGGAGAGGGAAGGCAGCGGAGGGAGGGACGTGGTTAGCGGAGGCGCGAGGCAGCAGAGGGAGAGATGCGGTTACGGGGACAGGAGAGGGAAGGCAGCGGAGGGAGGGACGCGGTTAACGGGGGCGCGAGGCAGCAGAGGGAGAGATGCGGTTACGGGGACAGGAGAGGGAAGGCAGCGGAGGGAGGGACGTGGTTAGCGGAGGCGCGAGGCAGCAGAGGGAGAGATGCGGTTACGGGGACAGGAGAGGGAAGGCAGCGGAGGGAGGGACGCGGTTAACGGGGGCGCGAGGCAGCGAAGGAAGAGATGCGGTTACGGGGACAGGAGAGGGAAGGCAGCGGAGGGAGGGACGTGGTTAGCGGGGGCGCGAGGCAGCAGAGGGAGAGATGCGGTTACGGGGACAGGAGAGGGAAGGCAGCGGAGGGAGGGACGTGCTTAGCGGGGGCGCGAGGCAGCAGAGGGAGAGATGCGGTTACGGGGACAGGAGAGGGAAGGCAGCGGAGGGAGGGACGTGGTTAGCGGGGGCGCGAGGCAGCGAAGAAAGAGATGCGGTTACGGGGGCAGGAGAGGGAAGGCAGCGGAGGGAGGGACGCGGTTAACGGGGGCGAGAGGCAGCGAAGGGAGAGATGCGGTTACGGGGGCAGGAGAGGGAAGGCAGCGGAGGGAGGGACGTGGTTAGCGGGGGCGCGAGGCAGCAGAGGGAGAGATGCGGTTACGGGGGCAGGAGAGGGAAGGCAGCGGAGGGAGGGACGTGGTTAGCGGGGGCGCGAGGCAGCAGAGGGAGAGATGCGGTTACGGGGGCAGGAGAGGGAAGGCAGCGGAGGGAGGGACGCGGTTAATGGGGGCGCGAGGCAGCGAAGGGAGAGATGCGGTTACGGGGACAGGAGAGGGAAGGCAGCGGAGGGAGGGACGTGGTTAGCGGGGGCGCGAGGCAGCGAAGAAAGAGATGCGGTTACGGGGGCAGGAGAGGGAAGGCAGCGGAGGGAGGGACGCGGTTAACGGGGGCGCGAGGCAGCGAAGGGAGAGATGCGGTTACGGGGGCAGGAGAGGGAAGGCAGCGGAGGGAGGGACGTGCTTAGCGGGGGTGCGAGGCAGCAGAGGGAGAGATGCGGTTACGGGGGCAGGAGAGGGAAGGCAGCGGAGGGAGGGACGCGGTTAACGGGGGCGCGAGGCAGCGAAGGAAGAGATGCGGTTACGGGGACAGGAGAGGGAAGGCAGCGGAGGGAGGGACGTGGTTAGCGGGGGCGCGAGGCAGCAGAGGGAGAGATGCGGTTACGGGGGCAGGAGAGGGAAGGCAGCGGAGGGAGGGACGCGGTTAACGGGGGCGCGAGGCAGCGAAGGAAGAGATGCGGTTACGGGGACAGGAGAGGGAAGGCAGCGGAGGGAGGGACGTGGTTAGCGGGGGCGCGAGGCAGCAGAGGGAGAGATGCGGTTACGGGGGCAGGAGAGGGAAGGCAGCGGAGGGAGGGACGCGGTTAACGGGGGCGCGAGGCAGCGAAGGGAGAGATGCGGTTACGGGGACAGGAGAGGGAAGGCAGCGGAGGGAGGGACGTGGTTAGCGGGGGCGCGAGGCAGCAGAGGGAGAGATGCGGTTACGGGGGCAGGAGAGGGAAGGCAGCGGAGGGAGGGACGCGGTTAACGGGGGCGCGAGGCAGCGAAGGAAGAGATGCGGTTACGGGGACAGGAGAGGGAAGGCAGCGGAGGGAGGGACGTGGTTAGCGGGGGCGCGAGGCAGCAGAGGGAGAGATGCGGTTACGGGGGCAGGAGAGGGAAGGCAGCGGAGGGAGGGACGCGGTTAACGGGGGCGCGAGGCAGCGAAGGAAGAGATGCGGTTAGTAGGGGCAGGAGAGGGAAGGCAGCGGAGGGAGGGACGCGGTTAACGGGGGCGCGAGGCAGCGAAGGGAGAGATGCGGTTACGGGGACAGGAGAGGGAAGGCAGCGGAGGGAGGGACGTGGTTAGCGGGGGCGCGAGGCAGCAGAGGGAGAGATGCGGTTACGGGGACAGGAGAGGGAAGGCAGCGGAGGGAGGGACGTGGTTAGCGGGGGCGCGAGGCAGCGAAGGAAGAGATGCGGTTACGGGGGCAGGAGAGGGAAGGCAGCGGAGGGAGGGACGCGGTTAACCGGGGGCGCGAGGCAGCAGAGGGAGAGATGCGGTTACGGGGGCAGGAGAGGGAAGGCAGCGGAGGGAGGGACGCGGTTAACGGGGGCGAGAGGCAGCGAAGGGAGAGATGCGGTTACGGGGGCAGGAGAGGGAAGGCAGCGGAGGGAGGGACGCGGTTAACGGGGGCGCGAGGCAGCGAAGGGAGAGATGCGGTTACGGGGACAGGAGAGGGAAGGCAGCGGAGGGAGGGACGTGGTTAGCGGGGGCGCGAGGCAGCGAAGAAAGAGATGCGGTTACGGGGGCAGGAGAGGGAAGGCAGCGGAGGGAGGGACGCGGTTAACGGGGGCGCGAGGCAGCGAAGGGAGAGATGCGGTTACGGGGACAGGAGAGGGAAGGCAGCGGAGGGAGGGACGCGGTTAACGGGGGCGCGAGGCAGCAGAGGGAGAGATGCGGTTACGGGGACAGGAGAGGGAAGGCAGCGGAGGGAGGGACGCGGTTAACGGGGGCGCGAGGCAGCGAAGGAAGAGATGCGGTTACGGGGACAGGAGAGGGAAGGCAGCGGAGGGAGGGACGCGGTTAACGGGGGTGCGAGGCAGCGAAGGGAGAGATGCGGTTACGGGGACAGGAGAGGGAAGGCAGCGGAGGGAGGGACGCGGTTAACCGGGGGCGCGAGGCAGCAGAGGGAGAGATGCGGTTACGGGGGCAGGAGAGGGAAGGCAGCGGAGGGAGGGACGCGGTTAACGGGGGCGAGAGGCAGCGAAGGGAGAGATGCGGTTACGGGGGCAGGAGAGGGAAGGCAGCGGAGGGAGGGACGCGGTTAACGGGGGCGCGAGGCAGCGAAGGGAGAGATGCGGTTACGGGGACAGGAGAGGGAAGGCAGCGGAGGGAGGGACGCGGTTAACGGGGGCGCGAGGCAGCGAAGGGAGAGATGCGGTTACGGGGACAGGAGAGGGAAGGCAGCGGAGGGAGGGACGCGGTTAACGGGGGCGCGAGGCAGCAGAGGGAGAGATGCGGTTACGGGGACAGGAGAGGGAAGGCAGCGGAGGGAGGGACGCGGTTAACGGGGGCGCGAGGCAGCGAAGGAAGAGATGCGGTTACGGGGACAGGAGAGGGAAGGCAGCGGAGGGAGGGACGTGGTTAGCGGGGGCGCGAGGCAGCAGAGGGAGAGATGCGGTTACGGGGGCAGGAGAGGGAAGGCAGCGGAGGGAGGGACGTGGTTAACGGGGGCGCGAGGCAGCGAAGGGAGAGATGCGGTTACGGGGGCAGGAGAGGGAAGGCAGCGGAGGGAGGGACGCGGTTAACCGGGGGCGCGAGGCAGCAGAGGGAGAGATGCGGTTACGGGGGCAGGAGAGGGAAGGCAGCGGAGGGAGGGACGCGGTTAACCGGGGGCGCGAGGCAGCGAAGGGAGAGATGCGGTTACGGGGGCAGGAGAGGGAAGGCAGCGGAGGGAGAGATGCGGTTAACGGGGGCGCGAGGCAGCGAAGAAAGAGATGCGGTTACGGGGACAGGAGAGGGAAGGCAGCGGAGGGAGGGACGCGGTTAACGGGGGCGCGAGGCAGCGAAGAAAGAGATGCGGTTAGTGGGGGCAGGAGAGGGAAGGCAGCGGTGGGAGGGACGCGGTTAGCGGGATGCCAGGCGGCGCAGGGAGGGACGCAGTAGAAGTAGGCCTGAGGTTGTTCACGTCGTACCTCCACGTAGATGATGGTGGCAGCCGTCAGCACCCCGAGACTTTGCAGCAGGTCCCCCACCACATGTACGAAGGCGGCACGCACGCTGGTGCTGCCGGGCAGGGGGCTTCCAGGGGGTGCGCAGCCAGGACTCTCCTCCATCTTCTCATAGCCCCGGGCGTGGCTGTGGCCCGTGACCGACTGGTGCAGGATGTAGGCCATGCTGGAGGGAAGTGGGGAGCCTGAGCCAACCGCAAGCGGACACAGAGCCCCGGGGGCCGCGGCACCAACAGATCCCAGAGCCCCTCCGCCCGCCCGCTCCCTACCCCAGGCCAGATGTGTGGCATCACCAGGGCAGGCACGGGGGAATGGGCAAGGTGGATGGGCATTGACTGCGGGGCTGGGCAGAGAAGGAACAGGCCAGGTGGAGGGGTGTGGATGGGAGGGGTGGGCAGAAGCAGGAATGGGAGAGGTCTGGGGGGCTGTGATCAGGGGCTGGGCACAGGCAGGAATGGGAGAAGTGAGGGGGCTGTGATTGGGGGGCAGGGATGCTCTGTACTTCGGGGAAACACCCAGCACCCCCCATGTTCATCCTTGTAAAATGATTGTGTGGGATCCAATGCAAAGTTTGTCATGTCGGGTGTCTTCGGAAGGCTCACGATGCCATGAGGCATCACACTGGCCTAGGCAGCAATAAAGGATCTGTTGGACTCTCGAGGGAGTCACCCCCCCTTCCCTTGGTCAGTTTGGGACTGCGACGAGGTAATGCTCACCTGACTTTGAAGGTGAGGGGGGCAAAGCCAAGAGGGAAGAAAGGACATGATAAAAGGGAGAGACGTTTGCCATGCTCTCTCTCGCTTTCACCTACATCTACAGACACCAAGCGACTGAAGCGCTGATCAAAGGGGAGAGCCTGGCTGAGGGGCAACCAGCCAGCCTGCGGTGAGAAGCATCTAAGTTTGTAAGGGCACGGAAAGTGTTAAGATCAGCTTAGAATGCATTTTGCTTTTGTTTCATTTGACCAGATCTGACTTGTTGTGCTTTGATTTATAATCACTTAAAATTGATCTTTATAGTTAATAAGTTTGTTTGTTTATTCTACCTGAAGCAGCAGGAGGTGTGAGCGGGGGCTAAGCAGCTGGGCTGGGTGAGAAATGTGGGTGTTTGTGTTTATGAGCGCCCTATGGCACTGGCCCGATCCCCGTGGCATCATGCCCGGGGAGGGTGTGATTTTTCTCCCTAGGCTCTAGCCCATCAGGTGGGGATTTGAGACAGAGCTGCCTGGAGCGTCCGGGCTAGAACCAACCCACCCACTGGCACGGCCGGCCCTGTAGTGCCCAAGGGAACCCAGCTGAGCACAGAGCCACACCCACTGGGGCAGCCGAGCACATGGTCGCTGCATGGATCTGGGGGGCTGGGATCTGGGGGGGGCAGTGGGTAGGGAACCAGGGGGCAGAGGGCTGGGATCTGGGGGGCTGAGATCTGGGGATGGGGGGACGGCAGGCAGGGACATGGGGGGCTGGGATCCGGGAGGCAGTGATCTGGGGTTGAGGGGGGGCAGGCAGGGATCCGGAGGGCAGGAATCTGGGGGTTGGGGGGCAGTGGGCAGGGATCAAGGGGGATGGGATCCAGGGGGCTGGGGGCTGGAGGTGCGGGGGCAGCAGGCAGGGATCCAGGGGGCTGGGAATCCAGGGGGCAGGGATCTGGGGGACAGGGATCCAGGGGGATGGGGGGAATGGCAGGCAGGGATATGGGGGGCTGGGATCTAGGAGGCAGGGATCTGGGGTTGGGGGGCGCGGGCAGGGATCTGGGGGGCAGGGAGCCCACGTACATGACGTTGATGCCCACAGCGCAGGTGGAGGTGGCCAGCATGACGCGTGCGTCGATCTCGTAGTCGTTGCTGATGATGCGGGCTGAGGCCAGGTACACCAGGACTCCGGTCACGACCCAGATGGACAGCACCGAGGCCAGGGCACCCAGCGTCTCTGCAGGCATGGGGCAGCAGTCAGCGCCGCCCGCAGCTGTGGGGCGGAGGGGAGCGGCCGGGGGCAGCCCAGCTGGGACCCATCCATGCCCCTCAGGGAGGAAAGGGTTAAAGACCTGCCTCTGGTGCCCATTGCTGCAGGGACGCTGGCAATGTCTGTGTGGGGCCCGCGTATGCCTCAGTTTCCCTCCGTGCCTGGCACTGCAGTGCACACGGTGCCAAGGGGAGGAGACGGGGTGCCACAGGGCAGCCTAGGGCCAGCCCCGGGGGTTGTTCGGCCTGGCTAGAACCAGCCCATCAGAGAGGCTCTAGACAGACTGTGGGACCCGAAGGCCTGGAGCAGTGACCTGGCTACGGGAGGGCCCGATTGCGGAGCTGGGAACTCAGCAGGGCACTGCAGGAGAAGGGCCATGGAGCAGAGGTGACAGGAGTCGGGACCAGAGCTGGGCTCACCAGAGACACGGCAGCTCTCACCTGCTGGGACTGACAGACAGACTGACAGGGGCCCTGGCGTCGGCCAGCAGGGACTTAACCCCGACTTCTCTGGGCAAGCCGAGGGCCCCCCACGCCGCGCCCAGGGGGCCGAGACCGGCTCGGGGAAAGGCTGCCTGGCGTCTCTGCAGGCACTGGCGGGCGCAGGGGGCCCTGCAGAGCGGCCGCGTCTCTCCCGGGCGTCTGGCTCGGCGGGACTTGCTGGGCAGAGCTATGGGCTGAGGCAGGGGGCTGGAGCTCAGGGGCTCTGGATTGGAGGCGGTGAGGCCACGTGGCTGACCCCCGGAGGGAGAGCGGGACCCCCTGGGGGTCTGGCACAAGGACGGGGCGCTTAGCCGGGGCACAGCACAGACCCTGGGGGTCCGTGAAGCCTGTTTGGGGCAAGGCACCATGGGTAATGCGTTGCACCAAGGTGGCCAGCGGTGAGGGTCTGCCTGTGGCCTGGGGGTGAAGGCTCTGCACCCCCCAGCTCCCCACGGGCACTCCCACACACACAGGCTGGGCCCTGCCCTGCTGGGCTGCCCGGGCTCAGTGAAATAAGCACCCAGGTCTCCCCAGCCCGGGCCCCGGCATGGCAGGGAGTTGGGGTGGAGGTCTGTGGGGCTGGGCGGGGGCAGCGAGTCCCGGCAGGGCCCTTACCTGAGCGGTGCCAGCCGAAGCTCATGGACTTGGTGGGCGGCTTGGCGGAGACCCACAGGGAGAACAGGCTGACCACCATGCTGCCCACGTCCGCTAGCAGATGGGCAGCATCAGTCATGATGGCCAGGCTGTGCGCCAGGTACCCGCCTGCAGCAGAGATTAGCCAGCTCAGCGCCAGCTCCCAGCAGGGCCCCCCCACAGCGCCAGGCAGCCCCGGCCTGCCAGGGGCTGGCTCCTTCCACAGAGCGCTGGGCCCTGACACAGCGTCCCCTTGCGCTGCCAAGGAGCCTGCCATGGCGGGGGGATCCAGCCAGGTGACTCCCAGGAAGGTGGGGACTCTGGCAGTGGGGGAGGGGAGCTGCCCCATCCCGCGGAGCTGAGGGCCCAGGGCCTGCACCAGTGAGCGCTGGGCCCCCACCGGGCTCCTGGCCCCCAGAGATCTGGGGGGCGCCTGGCAGCCAGCACTTGAGCAACGTGCAGAGCAGGACGTCCTGCAGCACGGGCTGAGCAGGGCCAGGAACAAGCCGGGCTGGGGCCCCGCTGCCACCTTACCGACGACCTCGCCGATCATGAAGACAAAGCAGATGGCGCAGGCGATGCCCAGCTTCCGGCAGGCCTGCAGCTCCGCACGGCTCTGGCTGGGGGAGCGGGGTCCATGGTGGCAGTGCCTGGCCAGGCACCGGTCCAGCTCCAGGGACGGAGCCGCAGGGCTGGTCTCCGGGGGCAGGCCGGGGAAGGGCTTCTGGGAGCCTGTGAAGAGACTGAGACCCAAGGAGGTCAGTGCAAAGGCCACCCCCGTTCCAGCAGCCCATGGGACACCTGGCCGGAACAAGGCGGCCCGGCTCCTCGCCCCCCTGCCTCGCTGGGCCCAGAGCAGGGCTGGGAACCGGGAGGGGCTGCCCTCGCCTTTGGGGGTCCTGGCTCCACCCAGCTCTGCTGCTAGGTAGCAATGGAGTGAGTCCAGTGCACCTGCTGCCACCTCGCCAGCCTGGCTGGGGTCCTCCTGACTGCCCAGGTGCCTGGGCCTGCCACAGGAGAAAGGGAAAGGAGACTTGGCAAGTGTGGGAACTGGTGGCCCTGGGACATCACCCCAAGCCTGGATTCCACAGAGGTGCCCAAAGCTGGAACAGTTTGGGGGTGACTGCTGGTCAGGACTGAGGGGCAGAGCTGGGCGGGAGGGGGCCTATGGCTGGGATATGGGGGGCAGGTTGGGATTGAAGGGCACCAGCAGAGCTCGGGGCCCCAGGGCTGGGCTCGCAGGGGCTGCGGGTCGGGAGTGGGGGCACCGGCAGAGCTGGGGATGGGGGCCCCAGGGCTGGGCTATCAGGGGCTGCGGGTCGGGAGTGAGGGGCTGTCACAGAGTGTGGGGGAGTCCAGGCACTGCACCCCTCTTCCTGGGATTCACTGAGACTCTCAGCCAGCCAGTAAAACAGAAGGTTTATTGGACAACAGGAACACAGCCCAAAACAGAGCTTGTGGGGTACACCCAGGACCCCTCAGTCAAGTCCTTCTGGGGGATCAGGGAGCTTAGACCCCAGCCCTGGGGTTCCCTGCGTTCCTCCACCCAGCCCCGAAATGAATCCAAACCCACCCAGCAGGCTCCCTTCTCAGCCTGTCTTCTCAATCCTGGGCAGAGGTGTCACCTCCCCCTCCCCCTCCTGGCTCAGGTGACAGGCTCTCAGGTCTCCCATCCCCAGGGCACATTTCCAGGTCAACACCCCCCCCCCCCCGCTGCGTCACATCTCTCCCCCCTTCGAGACTGAACTGAGCTGGGTCGCTGTGACCAGTGACCTGGGGAAGTTCGGGGCCCCCTCTCCGGGACAGCGCATCCGCTATCAGGTTGGCCCTTCCCTTCACGTGGACCACGTCCATGTCCTAATCCTGCAGGAGCAGGCTCCATCTCAGGAGTTTGGCGTTGGCTCCTTTCATCTGGGGCAGCCAGGTCAGGGGAGAGTGGTCGGTGTAGACGGTGAAATGTCGCCCAAAGAGATAGGGCTCTAGTTTCTTGAGGGCCCACACCATGGCCAGGCACTCCTTCTCGATGGTCGCGTAGTGTTGCTCCCGGGGTAGCAACTTCTTGCTCAGGTACACGATGGGGCGTCTCTCCCCCTTTCCATCCTCCTGCATTAACACCGCCCCCAGTCCCGTGTCGGAGGCGTCGGTGAACACCACAAAGGGCTTGTCAAAGTCTGGGTTTGCCAGAACTGGGCCACGGACTAGAGCCTCCTTCAGCGCCCGGAAAGCCTCCTGGCACTGCTCGGTCCAGACCACCTTGTCTGGCTTCCCCTTCTTGCATAGCTCAGTGATGGGGGTGGCTATGGCACTAAAGTGGGGCACAAATCTTTGGTAGTATCCTGCCATCCCAATAAAGGCTTGGACCTGCTTTTTGGTGTGGGGAGCGGGCCAGTCTCTGATCCCAGTCTCCACCTTGGCTGGTTCCGGCTTTGGGCGGCCGCTCCCCACCCGATGGCCAAGGTAAGATACTTCCGCCATCCCCACCTTGCACTTCTCCGCTTTTACAGTCAGCCCAGCCCCCTGGAGTTGGTCCAGCACTTGTCTAACCTGGGACACATGGTCCTCCAAGGTCTGGCTAAAGACACAGATGTCATCAATATACGCCACGGCAAAACTCTCCATCCCCCTCAGGAGCTGGTCCACTAGGCGCTGGAAGGTGGCCGGCGCTCCCTTGAGGCCGAAAGCCAGGGTCAGGAACTCATAGAGCCCCAGAGGGGTGATAAAGGCCGATTTCAGCCGGGCATCTGCATCCAGCGGCACTTGCCAGTAGCCCTTTGTAAGGTCCATGGCAGTAAGGTACCGAGCTCCTCCCAGCTTGTCTAGGAGCTCGTCCGGCCTGGGCATGGGGTAGGCATCAGATACAGTGATGGCACTGAGCTTCCGATAGTCCACACAGAACCGGACCGACCCGTCCTTTTTGGGGACCAGCACCACCGGCGAGGCCCAAGGGCTGGCAGATGGCTGGATCACCCCCAAAGCCAGCATGTCCCGGACCTCTCTTTCCAGGTCCTGAGCAGTTTTCCCTGTGACTCGGAAGGGGGAGCATCTTATCGGTGGGTGCGACCCCATCTGCACCCGGTGGACAGTCAGATTAGTGTGTCCAGACTGGTTGGAAAACAGCTGTCGGTACGGATGCAGCACCCCCCTGACCTCAGCTTGCTGGGCAGGGGTTAGGTGATCTGAGAGGGGAATTGTTTCCAGGGGGGAACTAGCTCTGGTCCCAGGGAATCGATCTACTAAAGGGTCATCTCCCTGCTCCTCCCACTGTCCACACACGGCCAACACCACATTCCCCCTGGCATAATATGGCTTCATCATATTCACATGGTACACCCGGCGGTGGTGTGCCCGGTTCGACAGCTCCACCACATAGTTTACCTCACTGAGCTGCTTGACGACCTTGAAAGGGCCCTCCCAGGCGGCCTGTAGTTTGTTCTTTCTCACGGGGATGAGAACCATCACCTGATCCCCGGTGGCGTAGGCCCGGGCCCGCGCCGTGCGGTCATACCAGGCCTTCTGCTTCTTCTGGGCTCTGGCCAGATTCTCCCTGGCCAGGCCCATGAGTTCAGCCAGTCTCTCTCGGAAGATCAGGACATACTCCAGCACTGACTCTCCATCGGGTGTGGCCTTCCCCTCCCATTCGTCTCTCATCAGGTCCAGGGGGCCCCTCACCCTCCTTCCATATAACAGTTCGAAAGGCGAAAATCCGGTAGACTCCTGGGGCACCTCCCTATACGCGAACAGCAGGTGAGGTAAGTACTTGTCCCAATCCTGCGGGTGCTGGTTCATAAAGGTTTTCACCATCATCTTTAGCTTCCCATTGAACCTCTCCACCAGCCCATTGGACTGGGGGTGATAAGCTGAGGCCCAGATGTGCCGGACCCCCCATTTCTCCCACAAGCACCGGAGCAGGGCCGACATGAAGTTGGAGCCTTGGTCTGTCAAGAATTCCTTGGGGAACCCCACTCGGCTGAAAATGGTCAGGAGCGCATCTGCCACGGTGTCGGCTTCAATGGAAGCTAAGGGCACTGCCTCGGGGTAGCGGCTGGCAAAATCTACCACCACCAGAATGTATTTCTTCCCCGACCGGGTCGTCTTGCTGAGGGGCCCCACGATGTCCATGGCCACCTTCTGGAAAGGCTCCTCTATGATGGGCAAAGGTCTCAAAGCCGCTTTCCCCTTGTCCCGGGCCTTCCCCACCCTCTGACAGGGGTCACAGGATCGGCAATACTGCCGGACCGTGGTAAAGACCCCGGGCCAGTAAAAGTTCTGTAGCAACCTCTGCCGGGTGCACCAGATTCCCTGGTGCCCTGCGAGGGGGATGTCATGGGCCAGGTACAGGAGCTTGCGGCGATACTTCTGGGGGACCACCAGCTGCCTCCTGATCCCACAGGACTCCACTTCCCCTGGGGGAGCCCATTCTCGGTACAGGAACCCCTTCTCCCACAGGAACCTCTCCTGGCAGCCTCTCCTCATGGTCCGTCCCACACTGAGGTCGGCCAGGTCCCTGAGCTTCCGCAAGGAGGGATCTTTCCTCAACTCGGCCTGGAACTCAGCGGCTGGGGAAGGGATGGGGCCCGGCTCCCTCTCACTGGCCGGGTCTCAGGCCACAGCCTCTCTGAGCCTTGTTCCTGGGCACTCCCTCCCCCCAGGGTAGGGTCCTGCGACTCCGGTGCGGTACCCTCCCCGAGGTCAGGGTGCAGTGCCCCTCGCCGGCTCTGGCTACGGGTCACAACCAGGGCGGTCTGGGGCTTGCTTGGCCAGTCCTCTAGGTCTCCCCCCATCAAAACTTCAGTGGGCAAATGGTGGTGTACCCCCACATCCTTCAAGCCCTCCTTGGCCCCCCCATTTCAGGTGTACCCTTGCCACGGGCACCTTAAATGGGGTCCCGCCCACTCCTGTCAGGCTCAGGTAGGTGTTGGGCACCACCCGATCTGGGGCCACCACCTCGGGCCGGGCCAGCGTCACCTCCGCGCCCGTATCCCAGTATCCATTGACCTTCCTCCCATCCACCTCCAGGGGAACAAGGCACTCTCTCCGGAGGGACAGCCCCGCGCCCACCCTGTAAACCGAGCTCCCTGAGTCCAGAGCCTCCAGCCCTCTGGCGGAGCTGGCATGGGGTACTCTTCCCTCCTGAGCAGGTGGTAAACTGGTAGGCCCCCCTTGCCTGGGTCGTCTGCCCTTCGTCCAGCTGAGTCCCTACCCAGTTAACCCTGGGTAGGTTGGGTCTGCTCAGTCTGTCCCTGAGCCCGGGGCACTGGGTCCGTACGTGGCCTCTCTGGCCACAGTGATAGCAGCTCATGTCCCGTTGGTCCCCTCGAGCAGGTCGGAGGGGCCCAACGCCAGGCGTTCCCCTTTGGAGGGGGTTCTCGCTATTTCCCCGCTGGTAGGCCCCATGGTGACTCTCTCTCTGCATCGGGGGGGACCTGTTCTTTTGGGACTCCTCCCGGCTACCCTCTGACCGACTGTTCACAAACTCGTCGGCCAGCTGCCCTGCGTGCTGGGGGTTCTCCAGCTTTTTGTCCACCAGCCACAGCCTCAGGTCGGAAGGGCACTGTTCATACAGTTGCTCCAGTACGATTAGGTCCAGCAGGTCCTCTTTAGCTTGGGCCGCAGCTGTCCACTTGCGGGCATACCCCTGCATCCGGTTGACCAGTTGTAGGTAGGTGACCTCAGGCGTTTTACGCTGACTCCGGAACCTTCTCCGGTACATCTCGGGGGTCAGCCCAAACTCAGGGAGCAGGGCCTGTTTGAACAGTTCATAGTCCCCTGCCTCCGCCCCGTCATCCGGCTGTACATCTCCACGGCTTTGGGGTCCAGTAAGGGGGTGAGAAACTGGAGCCTGTCTGCAGGGTCAACCCTGTGCATCTCGCAGGCATTCTCAAAGGCCATCAGGAAGCTATCTATGTCCTCCCCTTCCTTCCACTGGGCCAGGAAGCACTTATCAAAGCTCTTTGCAGTCTTGGGTCGCCCCTCACTCGCCACAGCTGGGGCCCCACTGCTCCTCAGCCTGGCCAGCTCCAGTTCGTGCTGTCTTTATTTCTCTTTCTCCTGACGTTCCCTCTTCTTCTCTTCCTGCTCATGTTGACGTTGTTTCTCCTTCTCCTCCTGCTCATGTTGACGTTGTTTCTCCTCATGTTGATGTTGTTTTCCATGATCCTCCAGCTCCCTCATTTTCATCTCCCTCTCCCATTCCAGCCGCCTCCGCTCCAGGGATGGGGAGCTCTGCCGGGAGGATCCCCTGCTGGCTGCCGGGGTCAGGGTGCCCTCGGTATTCGCTGGGCTTCCCCCAACCCCTCCCCCAGGCATAGGTAGGAAGGGTCTCGGGATGTCCTGGGCAGCAGTCTGACCCCTCCCAGCCCGGTCAGGCCCCAGGGCCCACGCTGTGTCTGCCGGGCGGCTTCCCTCAGGGACAGGGATCGGGTCATCCAAGCGATCCCTCTCCTCCAACTGGGCAATCAGCTGTTCCTTGGTGGACCTCCTAATGCGCAGCCCCCTCTGCCTGCACAGCTCCACCAGGTTGCTCTTAAGGCGTTTAGCGTACATCTCCCTGCTGGCCACTCGCAGGCCGGGCAGCTTTCCACGGTTTCCAGGAAAAACCCCTCGTGTGCCAGTCCTTCTTGAGGTCACCACCTCTTTGCCAGGGTCGAGCTGCAGACTCCTCCGCCCCTGGGACCGCTCGCTGCAATCCCCCGGGGGACCCTGTTACTGCAAAAGTCCTTCTCTTTGGTCACACACTCCCAGGGGTTAACCGCCCCCCGAAACTGTCTCTCTCTGAATCTTCAGCACGCCTGGTCCCCGTCAATCCCCCTTCGTTTTACTGTTCCCCAGTCACTTACTGCAGGAAGCGCCGTTCACGGGGTGCAGTACATCCCACCTCTGCCACCAGTTGTCACGGAGTGTGGGGGAGTCCAGGCCCTGCACCCCTCTTCCCGGGATTCACTGAGACTCTCAGCCAGCCAGTAAAACAGAAGGTTTATTGGACAACAGGAGCACAGTCCAAAACAGAGCTTGTGGGGTACACCCAGGACCCCTCAGTCAAGTCCTTCTGGGGGGCAGGGAGCTCAGACCCCAGCCCTGGAACCTTCACCCAGCCCCAAACTGAAACTAAACCCCCCCAGCAGGCTCCCTCCTGCAGCCTGTCTTCACATTCCTGGGCAGAGCTGTCACCTCCCCCTCCCCGTCCTGGCTCAGGTGACAGGTTCTGAGGTCTCCCATCCCCAGGGCACATTCCCAGGTCAACACTCCCCCCTCCCTGCTGCGTCACATTGTCACATCGGCACCGGCAGAGCTGGGGATGGGGGACCTAGGGCGGGGGAGGGGGGCTGCGGGTTGGGAGTGAGGGGCACCGGCAGAGCTGGGGGGCACGGAGCTGTGCATCGGGGGCAAGCGGCACTGCAGACAGGAGAGGGGTCTTGAGGCGGCCGATCTTGCTCCTGCTCCCCTGAGAGCGGTTAGTTATTTCACGCCTCAGCACCCCACAAATGGCTCCAGCTACAAAGCAGCTGGTGATTCTGGCAGCAGAACAATGTGTCACTTCCCACGCTCCCCTCCCCCACCCCTCGCCCCACACTGCAGCCCTAGCTCCACGTCCCTCCCGACCCCAAAAACGCCCCTCGTCCCATTCTCCCTCCCCCCGGGGCCTGTCGCTGGCCACCTGGGGGCTTGGGGAAGGGGGGCTCTGTCCCAGGACTGGGGATCCAGCGGGGAGCCCACAGAGCTGCCCCCCAGATCTGGCAGCACTGGCATCCCTGGGCTGGTTGGAGCTCGGGCAGGGCACCTGAGTCCCAGGCCAGAGCCAGGAGCCCCATGGGCCAGGCCCCACCCTGGCTGCTCAAGGCAGCTGTGGCTAGTGGGTAGAACCGTGGGGCCGAGGGCTGGGCATGGCCGGGAGACGCTCCCTGAGGAGGCACCTCCCTGGCCACCCGTCCATCTAGGGGCTGCAGAGACCTGGCGGCTGCTTCCCGGGAGCCGCGATAAGTGCTGTGGGGCCCCTGCACCCCAACTCCCTGCCCCAGCCTGGAGCCCCCTCCCACACCCAAACTTCCTCCCAGAGCCCTCACCCCCTGTAACGTTATGAGTGTAATTTAATATCTCATTGAAAGGTGACAGGGCCAGAAAGAGTTAATGAACTCCCAGACTGACCTGACCCATGGCCAAGCTTTAAAGACTAGTTAGGAAGATACTAAAGAGCGTTAGGAAGATCTGTAAATGAACACAGCTTTGAAATGCAGCCGGCATTGTCAGAGAGAGAAGGGGAGATGTTCCCTCAGGTCTTGTGATGTCAACAAACAAGTCTTGTCTATTACCATGGCTTTGAGTCAAAGATCAAAAAAGGAATATTAACATTTAGGAAGACACTTGAGTGACATAGTATGATTGTCTATATGGCTCTTTGAAGGTTGTGATAACCTGTGTCTGAACTGTTTAATGGATAAATTACCCTGGGCTAATTGTCAGGATGTTTAGGAGAAGGAAAGTGAAGCCGATTGTTTTCTCAGGCCAAGGGGCTGCTGGAAATATATAAAGACTTTGAGACACGATCCTTCTTCATCTCAGATCTGCTTTGGGTTTCAGGAAGGGGAAACCCTGAGCCATAAGGATTGAGATCCCCAGTCACTGACGGGAGTCACGCTGAACATGGACATTGGACTGTAACCCGTGGACTATTTCTAAAAGGACTTTTGGCAACTACAAACTCAGCTTTGCTCTGTATCTGAACCTCAAGAACTGAACCCAAGTCTGTCTGTATACTGATCTTTTAACCAGCATGCGTTCTCTTTTCTTTTTTAATAGATTTTAGTTTAGTTACTAAGGATTGACTGTAAGCGTGTATTTGGGGTAAGATCTGAGTTATCATTTGACTGGGGTCTGGGGCTTGGTCCTTTGGGGTCAGGAGAATCTTTTCTTTTCTGTGATGAAATAAGATTTTCAGAATTTAGCATCCTATGTTTGACGTGTGTGTCTGGATGGAGGCCGGAGGCTGGGCACTTTAAGGGCACTGCGTTGTTTGGACGTCTGAGTACCCAGGGAGGTGCTGGAGAAGCTGGTTTGTGCTGGCTGGGTTAATCTAAGGAGCGGAATATCCACCAGCGTTTGGGGTTGTCCGCCCTGTTCTGTTTGCAGTTCACCCTGACTGAATGACCTTAGCTGGCTCCCACGGGCACCATTGTCACACACCCCCAACATCCCAACCTCCTGCCCCAGCCTCTCCTGCACCCCAAACACCTCATCCCCAGCCCCACCCCAGAGCCCACACCCTGAGCCAGAGCCCTGACCCCCCACACACACACTCCAACCCCCTGCTCCAGCCCAGAGCCCTTCCCTCACCCCAACCCCCTCACCCCAGCCCCACCCAGAGTCTGTGGGCTTCCCCCACATGGTTCTCCTGCATCGCCTGCCCGCGGGCTC
The DNA here is from genome assembly GCF_965152235.1 of Eretmochelys imbricata. NCBI lineage: Eukaryota > Metazoa > Chordata > Testudines > Cheloniidae > Eretmochelys > Eretmochelys imbricata. The sequence goes on from NC_135574.1 coordinate 993,991, forward strand.
CCCCCCCCACTCTCCAATTTCTCCCATCTCCCTGCCTACCACTCTGGCACCGCCCCCGCAGCTCCCATTGGTCATGGATCCTGGCCAATGGGAGATGTGGAGCCAGCACTAGGGGTGGGGGAAGTGCGCGGAGCCTCCCTGGCTGCCCGTGCGCCTAGGGCCTGCAGGGACCTGGTGGCTGCTTCCGGGAGCCGCGGGGAGCCAGGACAGGCAGAGAGCCTGCCTTAGCCCCAGGGCCCCGCTGCGCCGCCAACCAGACTTTTAACGGCCCGGTCGGCAGGGTCCCTTTCCACCAGGCGTTCCGGTTGAAACCGACCCTGTCATTCCCCCATCCTCCCCGCTCCCATCACCCCCCTTCCCCGCGCTCCCACCCCGCTCTTTAAACCAGCACCTCCCAAAGCCTGGGCCATGCCCCAGGGCATACGGATCAAGGCCAAGTGGGGCGGGTGGGGGCAGGTCCCTCCCCTTCTCCTGGGTCAGGTGTGAGGGAGGCAGTGCTGGTCTGAAAGCACAGCTCTGGGTGCGGACGCCCCAGCTCTCAGCAGAGGCTTGTGACGAAGTGGGAATTTTCTGTAATATGTTTATGAGTCCTGTACATGCCTCAGTTTCCCCTGTATGCTGCATTGTTCCCTAGTGGGGGGAAGGGACTCTTTGCTATCAGGGCAGGCAAAGACACAGGTGTGGATGGCGCCTGGTGGCCTGGGCCCTTAGGTCCCATCTCCATGCAGCTCTTGAGAAGAGAAGGGCAGATCCATGGCCAGGACGTGGACACCTGGTGACCAGCGACCCAGAGAGACGGGGATTCCCTGCCTCTCTGCAGGGGGCTGAGCCCCATCCCCCAGCTCGGGAACAAAGGCCCGGGGGTGGAGGGGGCTAAGTGTGGGCTGTGAGGAGCAGTCGGGGCACCCCGGGAGCCTGACAAAGGAGATCGGACAGACGGGGGGGACAGAGCTTGAACCATGGGGGTCACTGCAGCTGGGCTGGGCTGTAACTGTCAGTTCTCTGGGCCACCCGAGGGGCTGCCTGGGCCATGTGCCAGGAGACCAATAAACCCGCCTGCTTTCACAGCGCTGGGCGAGTGTCCCTGCAGACGCTGGGCGAGGGGCACTGATCCCTGAGGAGAGGACACGTCTCCCCCAGCATCTGTCCTGGACTCGCTGCCCAGAGCTCCCGGGGTGGGGCAGGGGGGGCTGCAGGCCAGGGGCCCAGTCTCAGGAGGCGGTGAGACCACATGGCTCCCCTGGGGGAAGAGCGAGACCTCGGGGGGGTCACTGCAGGCCCCTCCCAGAGTCTGTTCCCAGGCTGGGCTGTAGCCCGGCCCTGTGGGCCCATGACAGGGCTCACACAGGTGCCCGCGATGATAAAGCCTGTCTTCACTAGGAGTAGGGGCCATTCAGCAGCTGCTGTCCGGCCTCCTCCCTGTGTCGGTGGGGGGGCGGGTGCTGAGCCCTGTGCAGGCCTAGCACAGAGCTCCCTGCACCGCACCCAGCCCGGGGGCAGCCCCCAGGCAGCCCGGCTTGGCTGTTGGCCCCCGGGGGCTCTGCACGGCTGTCCGAGGGGTGCCTGCAGCAGGGGTCAGTCTAGCTTCTGTGGGTACCAGCAGCGGTGAGGATGTGGCACTGGCCACGTTCTCGGGCTCGTGGCCTGGCCGCCGTGTGCTATGCTAGCCATTGCTGCAGAGATAGGCGACAGCCTCCCTCCCCCACGGGATGGACCATTGATCTCCAGCCCCATGCATCAGCTCACCAGTCCCCCCTCCCCTTCGCCTCCAGGGCTTATCTCTGGGCCCAGGCCCCACGCGGGGACAGGAAGAGTGATGAGTCTGGCTGGGCTGGGAGGGGCCCTGGCGGGGCTGGCTATCTGTGTGGCACCAGCACAGGGCCACGTGTGCGCCCCCCATGGAGAAACGAAATGCCCCGGCGCCAGGTGGCCATTGCCTCACCCTCGGGGGGTGTGCAGAGTCACCCACAGCCCAGGATTTCAGTGGCTCTTACCATGCGGGGTATTTGGGCCCTTCTACCAGCCAGGGAGGGGCTGTGCCAAAGGCCCCATGCCCTGAGGCTGCAGATCTTACTGGCAGTACCAGCCAGGTTCCCAGACGGGTACTGCCGACTGCCCAGTGGCGCCCACCTCCTGCGGTAGGATCCAGAGAGGGGAAAATCCCCTGCGGCTCCCTGCCCTGCCCCAACCTTCCTCCCCAGCTGCACCCCTGGCCTGCTCCAGGAGCTTTTGTTAGTGCTTACCTTACCAGTTCCCTGGTTAATGTCCCCCCTTCCTCCCGGCACCCCTTGCCCCGCCCCTGGCCCTGCGGAAGCTGCAGCGTGGTCTCTTTGCTGATACAGATGTAGCTGGGGGCTGGGGGTGAGGAGCATGTGCCCGCTGCTCCCCAGGGCCCAGCTTCCACCCACCAGGATCCTGCTCTCAGCCCAGCGCCAGGAGTCACATGCGTTTGGTGCAGTGGCCCAGCAAAGCCGACCGCAGCAGCGAGCCTGAGAGCAGGATCACACCCCGTGGTTACTGCGGCCTGGGGGGGAGTCGCCCAGACAGTCCCCGGCTCCTGCCGCACCCCCATTCTCCTGCCGCCTGCAGAGATCCCACGGAGCCCAGTACCCCCTCCCCACCGAAGAGCAGGGCTCTGACCCCTGCACCATGGCCTTCATAGAGCCCTAAAGTCCCCAGCAGCCCTCACAGCCTGGGAGCCCCGACACTCCCCCCACCCCACAAACCACGCAGGCCAATCGCCGACAATCATTTACCATGGGGCATGGGGAAAGGGGGACCAAGAGACAGGACCCCACAGACATTCACTGGGGGGAGCAAAGGGGCTGACTCTCCTGCCACAACACACACGGGGGGGGGGGAGGGACTGACCCCCCCAGACGCATGGGGGGGTGGCAGATGGCCCAAACCCTCCCAGACACACACAGGGGGCAGAGGGACCGACTCTCCCCTACAGACACACACTGGGGGGGTGGCTCCTGGGCATTTCAGCCCCTGCAGGAGGCTGGGTGGTACCCCCCCCCCCGTGGGGCCCACTGCGGGCTCTGGGTCTCTGTAGGGAACGTGTCCTGGGCACTGGGCTGGAACCGAGCTCGTGTCTGAAAGGAGGGGGGATGGGGGAGCTCCGGGGCGCAGCAGGAGAGAAGCAGGGGGGAGGCGGGGGTCCGGGGCGCAGCGAGCTTGGGGGGGAGGACTGCGTCCGGGGCGCAGCACGGGGGGGAAGGCGGGGGGGGGAGGACCGGGTCCGGGGCGCAGTGGGGAGGGGATGCAGGGGGGAGGACCGGGGCCGGGGCACAGCAGGGGGGCAGCAGCGGGGAGGGCCGCAGGTTTCTTTCCCCCGGGGCGCTCCCGGTTCCCTGCCCTGGAGAAGGGTCACGTCCAGGGGCAGCATCCCCGCCTCCGCCCGGTCTCGTGGCAGAGCCGCACCCGGACAGGCAGCCCCGATGGCGGGGTCCCTGCAGCCCTGGCCCCGTGCCCGGCTCCCCTGGCGGGGGTGATGGGGCAGCGGACGGAGCGGCTGGCGGGGGATAGGACGGGGCTGGAGGACAGAGAGATGGAGGGGCTGGGGGTGGATGGAGGGAGACATGTAGGGGGATGGAAGGGTGGGTGGGTGAAGGGTGTAGGGAGATTTAAGGGGGCATGTAGGGGGCAGGGGGGATGGATGGAGGGGTGGATGTGGGGGGTGCAGACGGATTGGTGGATGGACGGGGTGGGTGGAGGGGAATTTAAGGGGGGGATGGATGGATGGATGGGGGAAAGGGGGATGGATGGAGGGGGATAGGGGGAGGGATGGAGGGGGATTTAAGAGGGGATGGATGGAGGGGGATAGGGGGAGGGATGGAGGGGGATTTAAAAGGGGATGGATGGAGGGGGATGGGGGAGGGATGGAGGGGGATTTAAGAGGGGACGGATGGATGGAGGGGGGATAGAGAGAGGGATGGAGGGGGATTTAAGAGGGGATGGATGGAGGGGGGATAGGGGGAGGGATGGATGGAGGGGGAATAGGGGGAGGGATGGAGGGGGATTTAAGAGGGGACGGATGGATGGAGGGGGGATAGGGGGAGGGATGGAGGGGGATTTAAGAGGGGACGGATGGAGGGGGATAGGGGGAGGGATGGAGGGGGATTTAAGAGGGGACGGATGGAGGGGGATAGGGGGAGGGATGGAGGGGGATTTAAGAGGGGACGGATGGATGGAGGGGGGATAGAGGGAGGGATGGAGGGGGATTTAAAAGGGGATGGATGGAGGGGGATAGGGGGAGGAATGGAGGGGGATTTAAGAGGGGATGGATGGATGAAGGGGGGATAGAGAGAGGGATGGAGGGGGATTTAAGAGGGGATGGATGGAGGGGGGATAGGGGGAGGGATGGAGGGGGATTTAAGAGGGGGCGGATGGATGGAAGGGGGATAGAGAGAGAGAGGGATGGAGGGGGATTTAAGAGGGGATGGATGGAGGGGGATAGGGGGAGGGATGGATGGAGGGGGGATAGAGGGAGGGATGGAGGGGGATTTAAGAGGGGATGGATGGAGGGGGATAGGGGGAGGGATGGAGGGGGATTTAAGAGGGGATGGATGGAGGGGGATAGGGGGAGGGATGGAGGGGGATTTAAGAGGGGACGGATGGATGGAGGGGGGACAGAGGGAGGGATGGAGGGGGATTTAAGAGGGGACGGATGGATGGAGGGGGGATAGAGGGAGGGATGGAGGGGGTTTAAGAGGGGACGGATGGATGGAGGGGGGACAGAGGGAGGGATGGAGGGGGATTTAAGAGGGGACGGATGGATGGAGGGGGGATAGAGGGAGGGATGGAGGGGGTTTAAGAGGGGACGGATGGAGGGGGATAGGGGGAGGGATGGAGGGGGATTTAAGAGGGGACGGATGGATGGAGGGGGGACAGAGGGAGGGATGGAGGGGGTTTAAGAGGGGACGGATGGATGGAGGGGGGACAGAGGGAGGGATGGAGGGGGTTTAAGAGGGGACGGATGGATGGAGGGGGGACAGAGGGAGGGATGGAGGGGATTTAAGAGGGGACGGATGGATGGAGGGGGGATAGAGGGAGGGATGGAGGGGGATTTAAGAGGGGACGGATGGATGGAGGGGGGATAGAGGGAGGGATGGAGGGGGATTTAAGAGGGGACGGATGGATGGAGGGGGATTTAAGAGGGGACGGATGGATGGAGGGGGGACAGAGGGAGGGATGGAGGGGCCCCAGGCGGCAGGCCGTGGGGCGCATCTCAGAAGGGCTGGCGGCCCCTTTACCTCTTGAGGCGCCGGGTGCCGGCGCTGCGGCTGCCCAGGGCGCTCACCAGGCGAGCGGTCTCCAGGTCCCCCGCCCCAGACGCGGGGTCCATCTCGGCTCCGGATGCTGCGCCCTGGCAGTGCGGGGCTGAGCCCGCGGCTCGTGCGGGTCGAGTCCCGCCAGCTCCGGCGGGTCGGGCTCCCCAGGGGGCTGCGAGCGGCACCGGCCCCGGCTGCGGGACCCTGGGCAGCCGGCACCGCGCGGCTCCGGACCAGGTGTGTGCGGGCAGCGGAGTGCGGGCAGCAGTGCCCGCAGAGCCCCGCCCCTTCACACAGAGCCCCGCCCCCGTGGCCGGGCCCCGCCTCCCAAGCCAAAGCTCCGCCCCCACATCGGGAGTCACGTCCCCGTCCCCTCCAGGAGGAGCAGCACCAGAGCCGCGGAGCCAGCCCCACACCTAAGTCCAAGCAACTCTCTAGGGCCTGGCCACAAGCCTTACAGCCAGAGCCCCGCCCCCAGTTCTGAAACCCCGCCCATAGAGTCAGAGCCCCGCCCCCAGTGCTGGAACGAGATGCCCTACCCACCACATCTTCCGTCCCCAGCACTGGGGCCCGCCCCCAGAGCGAGTACCGCGCCCCCAGACAGTGCTGGGGCCCCGCCCAGGGAGCCGGAGCCAGCGCCCCGGCAGTGGGGTGGGAACCCGCCCTGTCCCCAAAGCTGCTCCGGACCCTAAGGCAGCAGGAGGAAGAGCCACGCCCCTTCGGGGTGGGCCTCGGGGGGGGTGCGCAGCGTGGGGGAGTGAAGAGACCAGTGGGAGGGGGTGGAGCTAAGGTGTGGGGGAGGGGGCACGTGCCCCCCATGTGGGGCAGATGGGGTGGTGGGGGTGGTTGGCATGGTAACTCCGGTGAGCTCCAGGATTTGTTGGGGGGGACATGAGGGGACCGAAGGGGGTAGGTGTCAGAGGTGGGGGGAAAGTCCCCCCTGGATGGGCATGAGGAGCACAGTGCTCCCTAGTTGGTTAGTGGGGGAAGCAGGTACCCCTTAGTTGTCAGTGGGAGACACAGTGTCACTGGGGGGGGCGGGGAGTGGGAGACACTGCCCCCTGGCTGGTGGCTTGGGCTTGTTGCCCTCCGGCTGGACAGAGAGGGGAAGCGGTTGGGGGGCACAGTGCTAGTGAGGGGTGAGGGGCCACGTGGCAGGCTGGGCAGTGGGGTGTGATGAGGAGCCGTTGGGCAATGGGGGCTGAGGGGTCACGTGGCAGGCTGGGCAGTGGGGGGTGATGAGGAGCCGTTGGGCAATGGGGGCTGAGGGGTCACGTGGCAGGCTGGGCAGTGGGGGGTGATGAGGAGCCGTTGGGCAATGGGGGCTGAGGGGCCATGTGGCAGGCTGGGCAGTGGGGGGTGATGAGGAGCCGTTGGGCATTGGGGGGTGAGGGGTCACGTGGCAGGCTGGGCAGTGGGGGGTGATGAGGAGCCGTTGGGCAATGGGGGCTGAGGGGTCACGTGGCAGGCTGGGCAGTGGGGGGTGATGAGGAGCTGTTGGGCAATGGGGGCTGAGGGGTCACGTGGCAGGCTGGGCAGTGGGGGGTGATGAGGAGCCGTTGGGCAATGGGGGCTGAGGGGTCACGTGGCAGGCTGGGCAGTGGGGGGTGATGAGGAGCCGTTGGGCAATGGGGGCTGAGGGGCCATGTGGCAGGCTGGGCAGTGGGGGGTGATGAGGAGCCGTTGGGCATTGGGGGGTGAGGGGTCACGTGGCAGGCTGGGCAGTGGGGGGTGATGAGGAGCCGTTGGGCAATGGGGGCTGAGGGGTCACGTGGCAGGCTGGGCAGTGGGGGGTGATGAGGAGCTGCTGCGCATTGGGGGGTGAGGGGTCACGTGGCAGGCTGGGCAGTGGGGGGTGATGAGGAGCCGTTGGGCAATGGGGGCTGAGGGGTCACGTGGCAGGCTGGGCAGTGGGGGGTGATGAGGAGCTGCTGCGCATTGGGGGCTGAGGGGCCATGTGGCAGGCTGGGCAGTGGGGGGTGATGAGGAGCCGTTGGGCAATGGGGGCTGAGGGGTCACGTGGCAGGCTGGGCAGTGGGGGGTGATGAGGAGCCGTTGGGCAATGGGGGCTGAGGGGTCATGTGGCAGGCTGGGCAGTGGGGGGTGATGAGGAGCCGTTGGGCAATGGGGGCTGAGGGGTCACGTGGCAGGCTGGACAGTGGGGGGTGATGAGGAGCCATTGGGCAATGGGGGCTGAGGGGTCACGTGGCAGGCTGGGCAGTGGGGGGTGATGAGGAGCCGTTGGGCAATGGGGGCTGAGGGGTCATGTGGCAGGCTGGGCAGTGGGGGGTGATGAGGAGCTGCTGCGCATTGGGGGGTGAGGGGTCACGTGGCAGGCTGGGCAGTGGGGGGTGATGAGGAGCTGCTGCGCATTGGGGGCTGAGGGGCCATGTGGCAGGCTGGGCAGTGGGGGGTGATGAGGAGCCGTTGGGCAATGGGGGCTGAGGGGTCACGTGGCAGGCTGGGCAGTGGGGGGTGATGAGGAGCTGCTGCGCATTGGGGGCTGAGGGGTCACGTGGCAGGCTGGGCAGTGGGGGGTGATGAGGAGCCGTTGGGCAATGGGGGCTGAGGGGTCACGTGGCAGGCTGGGCAGTGGGGGGTGATGAGGAGCCGTTGGGCAATGGGGGCTGAGGGGTCACGTGGCAGGCTGGGCAGTGGGGGGTGATGAGGAGCCGTTGGGCAATGGGGGGTGAGGGGTCACGTGGCAGGCTGGGCAGTGGGGGGTGATGAGGAGCTGCTGCGCATTGGGGGCTGAGGGGCCATGTGGCAGGCTGGGCAGTGGGGGGTGATGAGGAGCCGTTGAGCAATGGGGGCTGAGGGGCCATGTGGCAGGCTGGGCAGTGGGGGGTGATGAGGAGCCGTTGGGCAATGGGGGCTGAGGGGTCACGTGGCAGGCTGGGCAGTGGGGGGTGATGAGGAGCTGCTGCGCATTGGGGGCTGAGGGGTCACGTGGCAGGCTGGGCAGTGGGGGGTGATGAGGAGCCGTTGGGCAATGGGGGGTGAGGGGTCACGTGGCAGGCTGGGCAGTGGGGGGTGATGAGGAGCCGTTGGGCAATGGGGGCTGAGGGGCCATGTGGCAGGCTGGGCAGTGGGGGGTGATGAGGAGCCGTTGGGCATTGGGGGGTGAGGGGTCACGTGGCAGGCTGGGCAGTGGGGGGTGATGAGGAGCCGTTGGGCAATGGGGGCTGAGGGGTCACGTGGCAGGCTGGGCAGTGGGGGGTGATGAGGAGCTGCTGCGCATTGGGGGGTGAGGGGTCACGTGGCAGGCTGGGCAGTGGGGGGTGATGAGGAGCCGTTGGGCAATGGGGGCTGAGGGGTCACGTGGCAGGCTGGGCAGTGGGGGGTGATGAGGAGCTGCTGCGCATTGGGGGCTGAGGGGCCATGTGGCAGGCTGGGCAGTGGGGGGTGATGAGGAGCCGTTGGGCAATGGGGGCTGAGGGGTCACGTGGCAGGCTGGGCAGTGGGGGGTGATGAGGAGCCGTTGGGCAATGGGGGCTGAGGGGTCATGTGGCAGGCTGGGCAGTGGGGGGTGATGAGGAGCCGTTGGGCAATGGGGGCTGAGGGGTCACGTGGCAGGCTGGGCAGTGGGGGGTGATGAGGAGCCGTTGGGCAATGGGGGCTGAGGGGTCACGTGGCAGGCTGGGCAGTGGGGGGTGATGAGGAGCCGTTGGGCAATGGGGGCTGAGGGGTCATGTGGCAGGCTGGGCAGTGGGGGGTGATGAGGAGCTGCTGCGCATTGGGGGGTGAGGGGTCACGTGGCAGGCTGGGCAGTGGGGGGTGATGAGGAGCTGCTGCGCATTGGGGGCTGAGGGGCCATGTGGCAGGCTGGGCAGTGGGGGGTGATGAGGAGCCGTTGGGCAATGGGGGCTGAGGGGTCACGTGGCAGGCTGGGCAGTGGGGGGTGATGAGGAGCCGTTGGGCAATGGGGGCTGAGGGGTCACGTGGCAGGCTGGGCAGTGGGGGGTGATGAGGAGCCGTTGGGCAATGGGGGCTGAGGGGTCACGTGGCAGGCTGGGCAGTGGGGGGTGATGAGGAGCCGTTGGGCAATGGGGGCTGAGGGGTCACGTGGCAGGCTGGGCAGTGGGGGGTGATGAGGAGCCGTTGGGCAATGGGGGCTGAGGGGTCACGTGGCAGGCTGGGCAGTGGGGGGTGATGAGGAGCCGTTGGGCAATGGGGGCTGAGGGGTCACGTGGCAGGCTGGGCAGTGGGGGGTGATGAGGAGCCGTTGGGCAATGGGGGCTGAGGGGCCACGTGGCAGGCTGGGCAGTGGGGGGTGATGAGGAGCCGTTGGGCAATGGGGGCTGAGGGGCCACGTGGCAGGCTGGGCAGTGGGGGGTGATGAGGAGCCGTTGGGCAATGGGGGCTGAGGGGTCACGTGGCAGGCTGGGCAGTGGGGGGTGATGAGGAGCCGTTGGGCAATGGGGGCTGAGGGGTCACGTGGCAGGCTGGGCAGTGGGGGGTGATGAGGAGCCGTTGGGCAATGGGGGCTGAGGGGTCACGTGGCAGGCTGGGCAGTGGGGGGTGATGAGGAGCCGTTGGGCAATGGGGGCTGAGGGGCCATGTGGCAGGCTGGGCAGTGGGGGGGTGATGAGGAGCTGCCGCGCATTGGGGGGTGAGGGGTCACGTGGCAGGCTGGGCAGTGGGGGGTGTCTTGGATTCACAGGGTCTGGTCTCTGCCCAGCCTGTGACCAGTCCTTTGGGAGCGACCCCTTTGGTGGGCTGGGTCCCAGGGACCCCCACAGCTGTGCAGGAGCAGGCCCGTGGCCTCTGAGACTGGGCCTTGGGCCACAGCAACCCCCATCTGTCTGCGTGGCTCCTGCAGAGAGTCCAGCCCGGCCAGGCCCCTGCAGGAGGCTTGTCCCTTGCCCCATCTGAGTGTGATGCTCCTGGGGCAGATCTGCAGCGACACCGGCCACCTGCCCAAACAGGGGAGCCGTGGATCAGCCACCTGGCTACAGCGTCTGCCAGCCCCTAGTGCTGAGAGGCCAAGGTGGAGCCATGGGCCAGCCCGGCCAAGCCAGTGTGAGGAGCCTACCGAGCTGGACCGGACCCATCTCGGTCTCTGAGTCTCTGTCTCCTTGTCATTAGGTCCCCAGTGAGAGGTGCGGAGTCCCACCAAACACAGCCCTTATTCCAGCCTGCTGTTCCCCTTTGCTCTCCAGCTCCATCACAAGGCCAGTCTGCTGGGGGCTCCTGGCAATTGTTGGGGTTTCTCATTGTCTCTCCAGATCCTTTGTTGATCTGGGTCGATTTCGGCCAGTTCTTTAGTGACCCCATCACTCCCCACAGACAGCGAGTGGCACATGTGCTGCCTGGCTCAGCATTAACCCTTTTAATATATTAGGTAGCAATGCAAAATACAGGGGAAACTGAGGCACACATAGGCATTATAAACCTGTTACAGAAAATCCCCTCTTTGTCCCACAAGATGAAGTCAGAATTTCCTGGTGCTTTTATGTCTCCTTTTTCAGAGTAGCAGCCGTCTCTTACTCTGTATCCGCAAAAAGAACAGGAGGACTTGTGGCACCTTAGAGACTAACACATTTATCTGTTACTCTGAAACCTGACATTTATTTGAGCATCGGATGCATCCGATGAAGTGAGCTGCAGCTCACGAAAGCTTACGCTCAAATAAATTTCTTAGTCTCTAAGGTGCCACAAGGACTCCTGTTCTTTTTATTGCTCCTGTGTGTGCCTTGGTTTCTCCTGTATTTTGCATTGCTGCTTGGTGTAGGGAAGGCCTGTCTGCTCACAGGGATGTCAGTGTGGATGTCACCCAGCCATCTGGGCCTCAGGCCCCCTATCAGGGGCGTATCTAAGAAGACAATGGAAACCTGCACTTTCCTGGTTTTGTCTGTCTTTGCTCAGCAAGACAACCCCCCACAACTCCGCTGTCACCACTGGGCAGGGGAATCCCAGGTGTCAGGAGCCTGCCATTCAATGGAGAAGCCTGAAGCCTCCCCCTCGCCCCACATTCTCAGCTCATGGTGCAAAAGAGCTATGAATGAGCCATAAATCTACTAACATTGCAAACAAAACAGCACCATCCATAACTTAAAACGTTTGTTCTGTTTTTTTAACCAGTTTATTCTCCCCAAGAGGTGCACCATTCCCAGAAGAGCTACAATATCGGGTGAATGTGTGGAGTGGACAGACCAAGCTCCTCTTCCATCTCCCTGCTCCAAAAATCCATTTAATACAGAGTTCTTAGCTAGCAAAGGTGTCAGATATTCATAGAAACATAGAATATCAGGGTTGGAAGGGACCTCAGGAGGTCATCTAGTCCAACCCCCTGCTCAAAGCAGGACTGATCCCCAACTAAATCATCCCAGCCAGGGCTTTGTCAAGCCTGACCTTAAAAACTTCTAAGGAAGGAGATTCTACCACCTCCCTAGGTAACGCATTCCAGTGTTTCACCACCCTCCTAGTGAAAAAGTTTTTCCTAATATCCAACCTAAACCTCCCCCACTGCAACTTGAGACCATTACTCCTTATCCTGTCCTCTTCTACCACTGAGAATAGTCTAGAACCATCCTCTCTGGAACCACCTCTCAGGTAGTTGAAAGCAGCTATCAAATCCCCCCTCATTGTTCTCTTCCGCAGACTAAACAATCCCAGTTCCCTCAGCCTCTCCTCATAAGTCATGTGCTCCAGTCCCCTAATCATTTTTGTTGCCCTTCGCTGGACTCTCTCCAATTTATCCACATCCTTCTTGTAGTGTGGGGCCCAAAACTGGACACAGTACTCCAGATGAGGCCTCACCAGTGTCGAATAGAGGGGAACGATCACGTCCCTCGATCTGCTGGCAATGCCCCTACTTATACATCCCAAAATGCCATTGGCCTTCTTGGCAACAAGGGTACACTGTTGACTCATATCCAGCTTCTCGTCCACTGTCACCCCTAGGTCCTTTTCCGCAGAACTGCTGCCTAGCCATTTAGTCTGTAGCAGTGCATTGGGTTCTTCCGTCCTAAGTGCAGGACTCTGCACTTGTTCTTGTTGAACCTCATCAGATTTCTTTTGGCCCAATCCTCTAATTTGTCTAGGTCCCTCTGTACCCTATCCCTACCCCGCAGCGTATCTACCTCTCCTCCCAGTTTAGTGTCCTGTGCAAACTTGCTGAGAGTGCAATCCACACCATCCTCCAGATCATTTATGAAGATATTGAACAAAACCAGCCCAAGGACCAACCCTTGGGGCACTCCACTTGATACTGGCTGCCAACTAGACTTGGAGCCATTGATCACTGTGACAATGTGACACAGCAGGGAGGGGGGAGTGTAGACCTGGGAATGTGCCCTGGGGATGGGAGATCTGAGAGCCTGTCACCTGAGCCAGGAGGGGGCGGGGGAGGTAACACCTCTGCCCAGGAATGTGAAGACAGGCTGCAGGAGAGGGCCTGCTGGGGGAGTTTAGTTTCAGTTTGGTGCTGGGTGGAGGAACAAATTACTGGGAACCCCAGGGCTGGGGTCTAAGCTCCCTGCTCCCCCAGAAGGACTTGACTGAGGGTTCCTGGGTGTACCCCACAAACTCTGTTTTGGACGGTGTTCCTGTTGTCCAATAAACCTTCTGTTTTACTGGCTGGCTGAGAGTATCAGTGGATCCCAGGAAGAGGGGTGCAGGGCCTGGACTCCCCCACACTCTGTGACAACTGGTGGCAGGGGTGGGATGTACTGTACCCCATGAACGGTGCTTCCTGCAGTAAGTGACTGGGGAACAGTAAAACGAAGGGGGATTGATGGTGACCAGGCGTGCTGAAGATTCAGAGAAAGACGGTTCCAGGGGGTGGTTAACCCCTGGGAGTGTCTGACCAGAGAGAAGGACTTTTGCAGTAACAGGGTCCCCCGGGGGATTGCAGCGAGTGGTCCCAGGGGCGGAGGAGTCTGCAGCTCGACCCTGGAAAAGAGGTGGTGACCTCAAGAAGGACTGGCACACTAAGGGCTTTTCCTGGAAACTGTGGAAAGCTGCCCGGCCTGCGAGTGGCCAGCAGGGAGATGTACGCTAAACGCCTGAAGAGCGACCTGGTGGAGCTGTGCAGGCAGAGGGGGCTGCGCACTGGGAGGTCCACCAAGGAACAGCTGATTGCCCAGTTGGAGGAGAGGGATCGCTTGGATGACCCGATCCCTGTCCCTGAGGGAAGCCGCCCGGCGGACGCAGCGTGGGCCCTGGGACCTGACCGGGCTGGGAGGGGTCAGACTGCTGCCGAGGACATCCCGAGACCCTTCCTACCTATGCCTGGGGGAGGGGTTGGGGGAAGCCCAGTGAATACCGAGGGCACCCTGACCCCGGCACCTAGCAGGGGATCCTCCCAGCGGAGCTCCCCATCCCTGGAGCGGATGCGGGTGGAATAGGAGAGGGAGATGAAAATGAGGGAGCTGGAGGATCATGAAAAGCAGCGTCAGCATGAATGTCAGGAGAAGGAGAGGGAGCGTCAGGAGAAGGAGAAACAAAGACAGCATGAACTGGAGCTGGCCAGGCTGAGGAGCAGTGGGGCCCCGGCTGTGGTGAGTGCAGGGCGACCCAAGACTGCAAGGAGCTTTGATAAGTGCTTCCTGGCCCAGCGTAAGGAGGGGGAGGACATAGATAGCTTCCTGAGAAGAATGCCTGCGAGATGCACAGGGTTGACCCTGCAGACAGGCTCCAGTTCCTCACCCCCTTACTGGACCCCAAAGCCGTGGAGGTGTACAGCCGAATGACAGGGGCGGAGGCAGAGGACTATGAACTGTTCAAACAGGCCCTGCTCCATGAGTTTGGGCTGACCCCCGAGATGTACCGGAGAAGGTTCCAGAGTCAGCGTAAAACGCCTGAGCTCACCTACCTACAACTGGTCAACCGGATGCAGGGATATGCCCGCAAGTGGACAGCTGGGGCCCAAGCTAAAGAGGACCTGCTTGACCTAATCGTACTGGAGCAACTGTATGAACAGTGCCCTTCCGACCTGAGGCTGTGGTTGGTGGACAAAAAGCTCGAGAACCCCCAGCACGCAGGGCAGCTGGCCGACGAGTTTGTGAACAGTCAGTCAGGGGGTAGCAGGGAGGAGTCCCAAAAGAACAGCCCCCCCCCCCCGATGCAGAGAGAGAGTCACCATGGGGCCCCCCAATGGGGAAATAGGGAGAACCCCCTCCAAAGGGGAACGCCTGGCGTCGGGCCCCTCCGACCCGCTCGAGGGGACCAACGTGACCTGAGCTGCTATCACTGTGGCCAGAGAGGCCACGTACGGTCCCAGTGCCCCGGGCTCAGGGACAGACTGAGCAGACCCAACCTACCCAGGGTTAACTGGGTAGGGACTCAGATGGACGAGGGGCAGACGACCCAGGAAAGGGGGCCTACCAGTTTACCACCTGCGCAGGAGGGAAGAGTACCCCATGCCAGCTCCACCAGAGGGCTGGAGGCTCTGGACTCAGGGTGCTCGGTTTACAGGGTGGGCGTGGGGCTGTCCCTCCGGAGAGAGTGCCTTGTTCCCCTGGAGGTGGATGGGAGGAAGGTCAATGGATACTGGGATACGGGCGCGGAGGTGACGCTGGCCCGTCCCGAGGTGGTGGCCCCAGATCGGGTGGTGCCCAACACCTACCTGAGCCTGACAGGGGTGGGCGGGACCCCACTTAAGGTGCCCGTGGCAAGGGTACACCTGAAATGGGGGGCCAAGGAGGGCCCCAAAGATGTGGGGGTACACCACCATTTGCCCACTGAGCTTTTGATGGGAGGGACCTAGAGGACTGGCCAAGCAAGCCCCAGACCGCCCTGGTTGTGACCCGTAACCAGAGCCGGCGAGGGGCACTGCACCCTGACCTTGGGAAGGGTACCACACCGGAGGCGCAGGACCCTACCCTGGTGGGGAGGGAGCGCCGAGGGGCACGGCTCAGACAGGCTGAGTCCTCAGACCTGGCCACTGAGGGGGAACCGGGCCCCATCCCTTCCCCAGCCGCTGAGTTCCAGGCCAAGCTGAGGAAAGATCCCTCCTTGCGGAAGCTCAGGGACCTGGCCGACCTCAGGGTGGGACGGACCATGAGGAGAGGCTGCCAGGAGAGGTTCCTGTGGGAGAAGAGGTTCCTGTACCGAGAATGGGCTCCCACAAGGGAAGTGGAGTCCTGTGGGATCAGGAGGCAGCTGGTGGTCCCCCAGAAGTATCGCCGCAAGCTCCTGTACCTGGCCCATGACATCCCCCTCGCAGGGCACCAGGGAATCCGGCGCACCCGGCAGAGGTTGCTACAGAACTTTTACTGGCCTGGGGTCTTTACCACGGTCCGGCAGTATTGCCGATCCTGTGACCCCGTCAGAGGGTGGGGAAGGCCCAGGACAAGGGGAAAGCGGCTTTGAGACCTTTGCCCATCATAGAGGAGCCTTTCCAAAAGGTGGCCATGGACATCGTGGGGCCTCTCAGCAAGACGACCCGGTCGGGGAAGAAATACATTCTGGTGGTGGTAGATTTTGCCACCCGCTACCCCGAGGCAGTGCCCTTAGCTTCCATTGAAGCAGACACCGTGGCCGATGCGCTCCTGACCATTTTCAGCCGGGTGGGATTCCCCAAGGAAGCCTTGACAGATTAAGGGTCCAACTTCATGTCGGTCCTGCTCCGGTGCTTGTGGGAGAAATGTGGGGTCCGGGACATCTGGGCCTCAGCTTATCACCCCCAGTCTAATGGGCTGGTGGAGAGGTTTAACGGGACGCTAAAGATGATGCTGAAAACCTTTATGAACCAGCACCCGCAGGATTGGGACAAGTACTTGCCTCACCTGCTGTTCGTGTACAGGGAGGTGCCCCAGGAGTCTACTGGATTTTCGCCTTTTGAACTGTTATATGGCAGAGGGTGAGGGGCCCCCTGGACCTGATGAGAGACGAATGGGAGGGGAAGGCCGCTCCCGATGGAGAGTCAGTGGTGGAGTATATCCTGATCTTCCAAGAGAGACTGGCTGAACTCATGGGCCTGGCCAGGGAGAATCTGGGCAGAGCCCAGAGGAAGCAGAAGGTCTGGTATGACCGCATGGCGCGGGCCCGGGCCTACGCCACCGGGACTCCGGTGATGGTTCTCATCCCCATGAGAAAGAACAAACTACAGGCCACCTGGGAGGGCCCTTTCAAGGTCGTCAAGCAGCTCAATGAGGTAAACTATGTGGTGGAGCTGTCGAACCGGGCACACCACCGCCGGGTGTACCATGTGAATATGATGAAGCCATATTATGCCAGGGGGAATGTGGTGTTGGCCGTGTGTGGACAGTGGGAGGAGCAGGGAGATGACCCTTTAGTAGATCTATTCCCTGGGACCAGAGCTGGTTCCCCCCTGGAAACAATTCCCCTCTCGGATCAGCTAACCCCTGCCCAGCAAGCTGAGGTCAGGGGGGTGCTGCATCCGTCCCGACAGCTGTTTTCCAACCCACCTGGACGCACTAATCTGACTGTCCACCGGGTGCAGACAGGGTCGCACCCGCTGATAAGATGCTCCCCCTTCCGAGTCACAGGGAAAACTGCTCAGGACCTGGAAAGAGAAGTCCAGGACATGCTGGCTTTGGGGGTGATCCAGCCATCGGCCAGCCCTTGGGCCTTGCCGGTGGTGCTGGTCCCCAAAAAGGACGGGTTGGTCCGGTTCTGTGTGGACTATCGGAAGCTCAATGCCATCACTGTATCTGATGCCTAGCCCATGCCCAGACCGGACGAGCTCCTAGACAAGCTGGGAGGAGCTCGGTACCTTACCACCATGGACCTTACAAAGGGCTACTGGCAAGTGCCGCTGGATGCAGATGCTCGGCTGAAATCGGCCTTTATCACCCCTCTGGGGCTCTATGAGTTCCTGACCCTGCCTTTCGGCCTCAAGGGAGCACCGGCCACCTTCCAGCGCCTAGTGGACCAGCTCCTGAGGGGGATGGAGAGTTTTGCCGTGGCGTATATTGATGACATCTGTGTCTTTAGCCAGACCTGGGAGGACCATGTGTTCCAGGTTAGACAAGTGCTGGACCAACTCCAGGGGGCTGGGCTGACTGTAAAAGCGGAGAAGTGCAAGGTGGGGATGGCGGAAGTATCTTACCTGGGCCATCGGGTGGGGAGCAGCCGCCTAAAGCCGGAACCAGCCAAGGTGGAGGTGATCAGAGACTGACCCGCTCCCCACACCAAAAAGCAGGTCCAAGCCTTTATTGGGATGGCAGGATACTACCGAAGATTTGTGCCCCACTTTAGCACCATCGCCACCCCCATCACTGAGCTATGCAAGAAGGGGAAGCCAGACAAGGTGGTCTGGACCGAGCAGTGCCAGGAGGCTTTCCGGGCGCTGAAGGAAGCTCTGGTCAGTGGCCCAGTTCTGGCAAACCCAGACTTTGACAAGCCCTTTATGGTGTTCACCGACGCCTCAGACACGGGGCTGGGTGCGGTGTTAATGCAGGAGGATGGAAAGGGGGAGAGACACCCCATCGTGTACCTGAGCAAGAAGTTGCTACCCCGGGAGCAACACTACGCGGCCATTGAGAAGGAGTGCCTGGCCATGGTGTGGGCCCTCAAGAAACTAGAGCCCTATCTCTTTGGGCGACACTTCACCATCTACACCGACCACTCTCCCCTGACCTGGCTGCACCAGATGAAAGGAGCCAACGCCAAACTCCTGAGATGGAGCCTGCTCCTGCAGGATTACGACATGGACGTGGTCCACGTGAAGGGAAGGGCCAACCTGATAGCGGATGCGCTGTCCCGGAGAGGGGGCCCCGAACTTCCCCAGGTCACTGGTCACAGTGACCCCGCTCAGTTCGGTCTCGAAGGGGGGAGAGATGGGACGATGTGACGCAGCGGGGAGGGGGGAGTGTTGACCTGGGAATGTGCCCTGGGGATGGGAGACCTGAGAGCCTGTCACCTGAGCCAGGAGGGGGAGGTGACACCTCTGCCTGGAAATGTGAACAGAGGCTGCAGGAGGGAGCCTGCTGGGTGGGTTTGGTTTCAGTTCGGGGCTGGGTGGAGGAACGCAGGGAACCCCAGGGCTGGGGTCTAAGCTCCCTGATCCCCCAGAAGGACTTGACTGAGGGGTCCTGAGTGTACCCCACAAGCTCTGTTTTGGGCTGTGTTCCTGTTGTCCAATAAACCTTCTGTTTTACTGGCTGGCTGAGAGTCTCAGTGAATCCCAGGAAGAGGGGTGCAGGGCCTGGACTCCCCCACACTCCGTGACAGCCCCTCACTCCTGACCCGCAGCCCCTGATAGCCCAGCCCTGGGTCCCCCATCCCGAGCTCTGCCGCTGCCCCCACTCCCGACCCGCAGCCCCTGCGAGCCCAGCCCTGGGGCCCCGAACTCTGCTGGTGCCCTTCAATCCCAACCTGCCCCCCATATCCCAGCCATAGGCCCCCTCCCTCCCAGCTCTGCCCCTCAGTCCTGACCAGCAGTCACCCCCAAACTGTTCCAGCTTTGGGCACCTCTGTGGAATCCAGGCTTGGGGTGATGTCCCAGGGGCCTGGACTCCCCCACACTCCGTGACAATCACTACCCTTTGAGCCCGACAATCTAGCCAACTTTCTATCCACCTTATCGTCCATTCATCCAGCCCGTATTTCTTTAACTTGCTGGCAAGAATACTGTGGGAGACCGTGTCAAAAGCTTTGCTAAAGTCAAGGAACAACACGTCCACCACTTTCCCCTCATCCACAGAGCCAGTTATCTCGTCATAGAAGGCAATTAGATTAGTCAGGCATGACTTGCCCTTGGTGAATCCATGCTGACTGTTCCTGATCCCTTTCCTCTCCTCTAAGTGCTTCAGAATTGATTCCTTGAGGACCTGCTCCATGATTTTTCTAGGGACTGAGGTGAGGCTGACTGATTAAACTGATCAGAACAGATTGGAAAATTTTGTTAAAGCTGATGTTAAAATTATTTAATACACAGGTTAAGAGAAGAGCGTCTGTACATCTGGGGGTAGTGCTTAGATTATCCACAGATACAACGTTGGTTTTTAAAAGTCATATGATACATATAGTGCATAATCAGCAATAACCCAAATGTAGGTGAATAGATTTAACGATTCAGTTTAAATATTAGGAGCCGTATACTCGGGTACATCACTCATGAGTAGTTGTACAGAGAGTTGGTTGTGGAAAGCAATTAGAGGCATGAGTGCAGATTGTCCCTCGGTAATTGAGAATTAGGTAGGTTTGTCCATTTAGAAAATACAATCCACGAGGGAAGTCTTTCCGTTACTTTCCTGACTGCGCTTCTCATCGGCCTCCAGCTCATCCCTCCTGGTATTCCCGATGTCCAGTGACAGGGCCATCCCTGTCCAATGTACATGGCAGAGGGGCATTGCTGGCCCATGATGGCATCTATCACGTTGGTGGATGTGCAGGTGAACGAGGCCCTGATCGAGTGGCTGATGTCATGTTGGAGCAGTGCAAGTTTCAGTGATTTAAGCAGCAATTGGATTGAAAGTGAAACTCAATTAGCCAGTTATTGGGGTAACCAGTTTTATGAATGAATGTTGTTGTTTCATTCATAAAACTTTACTTATGAAGTTATATTAATAAAGTGAACAATTAAAAACAATTTAATTGATCAGTTCTACAGTTGCCGGGGCTGGTGCTGCCGCGTAGGCAGCACGCAGCTGCCTAGGGCACCATGAAATTTGGGGCAATTTGGTCCCCCAAATTTCATGGTGCCCTACGCAGCTGCGTATGCTGTGTATGTCTAAGGATGGCCCTGTCTGGTGATGTGTTCTAGGTAGATGTCCCTCAACCACCTGATGGTGTCCGACACCATGAATTGCCGAGCGTAGAGCTGACCGATTCCGCATTCTCTCAGCACTCGCTCGTTACCAGGGTCCCATGCACCCAGGGCTTCGATGATCAGTGCGTGTGTCTGGACCTGGTAACCCTGTAGCTCTCAGGTTGTTGGCCAGAGGGGCGTATTTCTCCAGCTTTCGAGCTCGGGCGTCGTGGAAGGCCGGGTTCTGTTCTTGAACAGCACCGTGACATCCACCATGATGATCTTCTTCTGGTCCTCCATGGTAATGACGCTGTCTGGTCGCAGTTGGCTGTCGGTTCTGGGCATGGTGGAGTTCACGGCCACCTTCCCCACGGGTGGCAGGATGGCTCTGGGCAGGTGGTCTTGGATGGCGTTGTGTCGCAGCTGCCAAGCTCTGGAGTGGCACTTCCAGCTACACAGGACGTGAGGTAGCGTCTTGTTGGCATAGCCGCACTTCCTGCATCGCTTGTCCCGATTCCCATGGCAGATGGCTCCATTCGGCAGGACACAGTTGAGCCAGGCCCTGTAGATGAACCTCCAGTCAGCAAATTGGGTGAAGCTGCCCCCGGGGAGAAAGTGGTTGCTGGCGTCCCACTTGCACTCAGAGGCCTTGCCCTGGTCCAGCTTCTGGTTTTCCACATATTGGCAGAGGATGGCTTCTTTCAGGGTCCTCTCCCGCGTGGTTCTAGCTCTCGGACGGAGGATTGGGGGCTCCGTGTTCTTCTCCTGTGGCACCAGGACTCCCAGCTCCTGGCGTTCCTCGCACCACATCCAGTGGCAGCTGACAGGCTTCTCCAGTCGTTGTGTAGCATTGCGGGCACGAGTCCAGAGCGAAGCAAAGTCTCCCCCGTCTCTTCCAAATTCACCTTTCAGCAAGCTGCTCAGGTAGGTGGCGACATCTTGGTTGGAGGAGGGTCCTGGCAATTCGCTTTTTGACGGCATCCTGCAGAGCACTCTCCACGATGTTCCTCACCGTGGCGTCTGGGCACGTCAGAAGGCGTAAGGCGTGAGTGATCCCGGCAATGTCGCACAGGTCACCCATTCGAGGGATGTTGGCACCATCCTGCTGGTGTGAGATGTACACCAGTTCATTGCTGGCCCTCTGAGGAAGAAACATCCACTTCTTCACCGGCTGCCGGTGGTGTTGTCTGCTTTGTTCAGAGGTACCTTTGCCACAGCAGATCCCCTCAGGAAAAATGAGTACAGGGGATCAGGCAGGTGTTCAAGGCATTGATCTTCTGCCATGGTGCCAGTAGGGAGGAGTCGATCCTGGCCACATCTCGTAGGATCGCTGCAATGGTATCCTCAGGTGTCTGCTGGATGCAGAAACCTGTCAGCGTGCCGAGATGTTGGTACGCTTGCCCATCCTGGAGGAAGATCATGGTTTCACTCTGGACCTGAAATGGCATCTCCTGGACCGAATCCCTCCTACTGCCATCGATATGCAGGGAAGCGCACTTCCTAGCATTGAAGCAGAGTCCCATCCAGTTGGCAGCCTGGCTGGTGATGTCCAGCTTTTCTTGGAGACTCTCGGGGTTGTCTGTGATCAGGACCAGATTGTCTGCGTAGGCCAGGATATTCACACTGTTTTCGTATAGATTAAAACCACCTAGACCGCTGGAGATCGCTCAAATGAGTGGCTCCATGGCTAGATTATTACCCATCACCTTGTACATGTTGGTTTGATTAAAACATCTCTATTACATATTGTCATCCAATGGAGGGAGAAGAAAGGGAGAAGGATTGCATCGATCTCCAGTGTCCCCTCCCCACGGACACACTCCTCTGCCCCCTCTGCCATCCGGTCCGAGGATTCCAGCACATTGGCGGTCTCAGCAGACACCTCAAGAGAATCCATAGCAAGCGGATTGCCTTCCGGTGTGCCCTCTGCAACCTGCCTTTCAAGATGCAGAAGAAATGTAAGTTGTATCAAGTCACCTGCAAAGGACATCTCGCACCGGAAGAGGCCAACTCTACCAGACTAATTTTTTACATCCATGTGCGGAATGAATTTTGTTCTCTGCACCAATATGGAGGCGATGTGTGGCGGGGGTGAGACCGAGGGGTTTGGGATGTGGGAGGCAGCCCAGGGCTGGCGCAGAGGGTGCGGGGGCGTGAGGACTCTGGCTGGGGGTGCAGGCTCTGGGCTGTGGCGGGGGGTGGGCTGGGGCAGGGGATGAGGGGTTTGGGGTGTGGAAGGGGGCTCAGGGCTGGGGCAGCGGGTTGGGGTGCGGGGGAGCTGAGGGCTCTGGCTGGGGGTGCAGGCTCTGGGCTGCGGAGGGGGGGTGCGGGCTCTGGGGTGGGGCCAGGGATGAGAGGTTTGGGGTGCAGGCTGCCCCGGGGCTGTGGGGGGGAGAGAGAGGATTCCGCGAGCTCCCTCTCACCGCAGCAGCTCGGGGCTGGGGGAGAGGCGCCTCTGCCTGGCCGGGGAAGCTCCAACCGGACTGGGCTGGGCTGAGGGAGGGGGTCCCCTCCCTGGCAGCTCCGGCGGATCTGTGCTGGGACCGGGGAGGGAGAGGTGCCTTTCCCCACTGCATCCCTGAGCCCCTGCGTGGGGCGTAATAGGCAGCTGCACAGCCACACGGCCACTCAGCTTAGAGGGAACTTAGGTCGCCATCCCATCCCTGCTTCGAAAGCAGATACTCCACATGCTCCAACTCCAGCTTCCCACTCCCCAGATACTCCAGCTACTGCATTCCCGCCAGCTCATCCAGAGCCAGAGTTGATCAGTGGGGCTGCTGGTCGGGGAGGGGCGCTGGGGCATGGGAGGTTGCTGGCTGCTGGTGGGTGCTAAGCACCCGCTAATTTTTAGTCAGTGCCTATGGGCAGCACCTGTATGAGCAGCCCCTGCCCATGTGCCCACCCGCCAGGGCACGCTGCACAGGGCTAGTGGAACGTCCAGGGCTCCCCACAGCGGCCTGGACTGATCTGCTCTAGCCTGGGCTCCTGGGCCCTGCCCCTATGGGTGCTGCTCCCGAGGGCTCTGCCGGCCCCAGAACTGGGTTCCTCGCCCAGGCAGCTCTTACGGGCTGCAAGCAGTTGAAGGGAAGTGGGGAGCTGAGGAGCATCTGCAGCCCCGGGGCCCCAGGCACCAGCAGCAGGAGGAGAAGACGGGAGTGCTGAGGCTGTCTGCACCATGGCACCAGCCAGAACAGCAGCCCTCTTCACTCCCTGGCTCTGCCTCTGAGCTGGCCAGGGGACAGGGCCTCAGGGCGGGGGAGAGGAGGAGGTGGGGCTAGCACTTGCTGGAGGAGGAGCAGCGGGTGGGGTCACAGACAGGAGCGTGGCCCAGGACCCTGGGATCTGCAACAAAAATTTAAAAATTCTGCACACAATATTTTCAAATTCTGCATATTTTATTTGTTAAAATAACACAATATAATCACTCCAGTTTCAATTATTTTTGGTCATTTATTTCAAAATATGTGTCAGGAAGTGTCTGTAACAATGCTGACAGCAAAAAAGATGCCAGGAAATGTTTTTTGACAAATAGATTCCTTATCTGGCATATTAATACAGAACTCTGAGTAATAATTCATTTAAACTACAACACAGAACCGTATTTCCTGCACCCCTCAGAAGCAGTGCAAAGGCATGGGGCGGGGGCAGGTCAGGGTAACGGAGGAGCTAAAGGAGAGGGAAGTAAATTGCTGGGAAGGAGCCTGGGAGTGAACCTGGAGGGATGTTGGGTGTGGGTGAGAAAAGTATGGAACAGGTTTTTTTGCGGGGGAGGTATTCCCACATGCAGACCCTGGCAGACTCCTAGTCTCTCCCGTTCAGTCAGACACACCTGCCCCTGTCCCCATGTGACCCTCCACCCCCACTCAGACACCCACTCCCCCCATCCCCATGTGGCCCTGCACCCCCTCCACCATCCCCATGTGACCCCGCATCTCCCACCCCCCTGTGGCACTGTGCCTCCACTCCCATTCAGCCCCGGCTGCAGTCTGTCCTCCCCCACTAGCCTTTATGAGCCCCTTTCTGACCCCCCATCACCCTAAATTGTCTGTCTCCCCATAGCCCCTGTCTCCTGACCTGACCTGACAGGCTCTGTGAAGAAGGCAGGCTCTCTCTCTTCCTTAGCTGGCTGGGAGCTAATGCTCTGTTCTATCACCACAGCACCCTCTGGTGGGCAAAACCCAGAACTGCATCAACTTTCTGGCAGAAGCTTTTTTCTGCGCAAAAAATTAAAAATATGCATGGCTCATTAACTATGCATGTATGCAGTGGTGCAGAATTCCCCTAGGGGTAATCTCCCCACTCTTGCTTTCCTGACAGCTGCGAACCAGCTCAGGACAGGTCAGACATGCCCTGGTTAGACACAGGAGAGCCAGGGCCTGGCCTGGTGCTCACAGACGTGGGACGTGTCTGCTGTGTGCCAGAGCTAGATGTGTGTGAGCAGACACTAGCCTGGGCTGCTGTGCCCCTTGCACACCTGTCTGCTCCCTGTGTTGCTGTGAGAGCTCCCGGGGACAGAGCACATCACAGGGAAGTGGATGGAGTTATGCACATTAGCCATGTCTGGGCAACCAGGGAGACCAGCGAGAGGCACCAAACTAACTGGGTGGAGAGTATTTTCTGTCTCTGATCCAGATTCTGTGCACAGGGACCTTGCTGTGGATTCTGGCCTGGGAGTCATTGCGGGGCGGTGACTTTCACTCAGTGAAATGGTTCTGCAAGTCTTGTTAATGGTGTCTGCGGTCTCCTCCTGGTGATGTGGAAAGCTGTGGGGGCGATAGGACTGCGTAGTGTTGCAGTGTAGAAGTATCACTTCTCGGCCTCTGTGCCTGAGATCAGGTGCAGTAGCCAGACCAGGGCAAGACGTTCAAAGTAACATGCAAGTGGGATGCCAGCAACCACTTCCTCCCTGGGGGAAGCTTCACCCAATTTGCTGATTGGAGGTTCATCCACAGGGCCCAGCTCAATTGTGTCCCGCTGAATGGAGCCGTCTGCCATAGGTGTGATGGGTTTAGTCACAGAGACCCCTTTGGGACTGTCATCTGATGTGCTGGAATTACCTCTGAGCCAGTTTTCCCTGATGGCTTGGGACTCCAGAACCCTGCCTTGTTGAGCCAGACACGCTAGCCTGCTGCAACACAGACCCAGGTCTGAACTACGCCCCCAAAGCTGCAGGCTTTAACTGAAAACCACTCAGCAGGTCACCTATCTCCAGCACCCAGACACCCAGTTCCCAATGGGATCCAAACCCCAAATAAATCCGTTTTACTCTGTATAAAGCTTATACAGGGTAAACTCATAAATTGTTCACCCTCCATAACACTGATAGAGAGATATGCGCAGCTGTTTGCTCCCCCAGGTATTAATCACTTGCTCTGGGTTTGTTAATAAACAAAAGTGATTGTAATAAGTATAAAAGTAGAATGTAAGTGGTTTCAAGTAATAACAGACAGAACAAAGTAAGTTACCAAGTAAAATAAAACAAAACACACAAGTCTAAGCCTAATACATTAAGAAACTGAATACAGGTAAATCTCACCCTCAGAGATGTTCCAATAAACTTCTTTCACAGACTAGACTCCTTCCTAGTTTGGGCCCAATCCTTTCCCCTGGTATGGTCCTGGTTAGTTCCAGCTCAGGTGGCAGCTAGGGGATTTCTCATGACTGGCAGCCCCTTTGTTCTGTTCCACCCCCTTTTATAGCTTTGGCACAAGGGGGGGGAATCTTTTGTCTCTCTGGGTCCCCACCCCTCCTTTTAAATGGAAAAGCACCAGGTTTAAGATGGATTCCAGTACCAGGTGATATGGTCACATATCCTGTGAGACCCCAAGCCTCCATTCTTCCTGGCCTGACTCACAGGAACACAGGAAGGCTTACAAGTAAACAGAGCATTTACAACCAATTGTCCTGGGTAATGGGAGCCATCAAGATTCCAAGCCATCATTAATGGCCCACACTTTGCATACTTACAAAAGGACTTCAGAGTTATACTTCACATAGTTAGTTTCAGATACAAGAATGGTGCATTCATACAAACAGGATGAACACATTCAGTAGGTTATAAGCTTTGTAATGATACGTTACAAGAGACCTTTTGCATGAAGCATGTCCCAGTTACATCGTATTTACACTCATTAGCATATTTCCATAAAACACATGGAGTGCGATGTCAAAACGGGAATCAGGACAAGCGATGCAGGAAGTGCGGCTATGCCAACAAGACACTACCCCACGTCCTTTGTAGCTACAAGCACCATTCCAGAGCCTGGCAGCTGCGACACAACACCATCCAAGATCGACTAGGTCAGAGCCATCCTGCCACCCGTGGGGAAGGTGGCCATGAACTCTGCCATCCCCGGAACGGACAGCCATGACCGGACATCGTCATCACCAAGGAGGACCAGAAGACGATCACCATGGTGGATGTCACAGTGCCGTCGAGAACAGGACCCCGCCTTCCACGACGCCCAAGCTCGAAAGGTGGAGAAATACGCCCCTCTGGCCGACACCCTGGGAGCTAGTGGTTACCAGGTCCAGACACACACACTGATCGTCGGAGCCATGGGTGCATGGGACCCTGGTAATGAAAGAGTGCTGAGAGAATGTGGAATCGGTCAGCTCTACGCTCGGCTGATGCAGCAACTCATGGTGTTGGACACCATCAGGTGGTCGAGGGACATCTACCTAGAACACATCACCCAACATTGGCAATATCAGAAGGGAGCTGGAGGCCGATGAGAAGCGCAGTCAGGAAAGTAACGGAAAGACTTCCCTCATGGATTGTATTTTCTAAATGGACAAACCTACCTAATTCTCAATTACTGAGGGACAATCTCCACTCATGCCTCTAATTGCTTTCCACAACCAACTCTCTGTACAACTACTCATGAGTGATGTACCCGAGTATTCGGCTCCTGATATCTAAACTGAATCGTTAAATCTATTCACCTACATTTGGGTTATTGCTGATTATGCACTATATGTATCATATGATTTTTAAAAACAAACTTTGTATTTGTGGATAATCTAAGCACTACCCCCAGATGTACAGATGCTCTTCCCTTAACCTGTGTATTATATAATTTTAACATTAGCTTTAATAAAATTTTCCAATCTGTTGTGATCAGTTTAATATCTGACACCTTTGCTAGCTGAGAACTCCGTATTAAATGGATTTTTGGAGCAGGGAGATGGAAGAGGAGCTTGGTCTGTCCACTCCACGCATTCACCTGATATTGCAGTGCTTCTGGGAATGGTGCACCTCCCCTTGGGGAGAATAAACTGGTTAAAAAACCAGAATTGATTTAGCTCTGTTTGTCTGACAGGATTGATTTGATATTACCGTTTTGTTCTGAAATCTTCATAGTTCTGGTTTATTTATGATGAAATATTGTTATAAGCTTCTGTTGTAATTCTGTGTGAGTATACAGATGTGAGCTGCTGTGTGTTCCTGATGGATTGTTTAAAAAGCTGGGATCCGCTTTGTGCTGTGAATGTTTTCAGCAGCATGAGGAATGTATGCCGGACTGAGGGTCTGTCACGGGGATGATACTTATTCTTTTATCACTCTGAAGGTTACACGTATATAGCCTGTGTATTATATAATTTTAACATTAACTTTAAAAACATTTTAAAATCTGTTCTCAGTTTATTACTGCAGCAGAAACTGCAGCTACTGGAAGACTCAACCTGCTATCCTGAGGAAGACTGCAGCTTTGACAATGAACTGTACTGCTCCTGCTTCAAAAGAAGATCTTCATACTGCTTCCACAGACACCTTCAACTGCTGCTCGGACCGCAGCTGCTCCGTGGAACGCCCATCGGGGAACAGCCGCTAGAAGACCCTCAGCGCTTCTAGGAGGTCACAGATGAGCAGCGTCGCTGGGACAAACAGCACTTCTTTGAAGAAAACCCGTGGAGATGCTGCTGCAGGGAGATCCTGCACCTCGAGGATGGCCTTCTGGGACATCACAGCCATGACAAACATCATCTCGCCTGCTGCTCAGGAGAAGGACGCTCCAAGGAGAATTTCTCCCACCTCCTCCACTGCCCAGGATCTTGACGTTGGTCGTTGTCCTGCTGTGCTGGAAGATACCTCAACCGGCGAGACCAGCATCTCCGCGGAAACCACCCAGTGGGACTTCAACACCTCACTAGATGCCTGCCCAGCCGAACCTCTCCATACTGCTCTCCCAGAGCCACTAGAACCATCTAACGGGTCTGCTGGTACGACTGAAGCCTGTGGTTAGATGTTCGGCTGTATGTTTGTGTTCTCCCTGTGTGTTGCCCCAGCTCTGCGAAGACAGCTGGCACGGCAGACCTCTCCAAACCGCCCAATGACCACAAGATCTGTTAAGGTATGAAGGCGCAGAATTTAACATTTTTCGTTGCAGAATTTTACATTTTTTGGCACAGAATTCTCCCAGGAGTAGGAGATGTAGGGGTGTCCTACTGAGGCCAGTTGGGGGTGGGGTGCGCACAATTTGTTCCAAAGAGTGGAGCAGTTGGGACAGTCACTACATTAGAGTAAAACAGAGCTTGAGCCATTTATGAGTGGGATCGTATTATGGGATTCCCTGTGATGGCGAGAGACCGGGGCGGTGCCAGGCTCTTCCTGGTTGGGGGGTTGAGGTGGGCCAGACAGCAAATTGGAGGTGTGCACCTCCCACAAGGCCCTGCTCCTGTCTGTGACCCCGCCCCCTGCTCCTCCCCCAGCAAGTGCCAGCCCTGTCTCCTCCTCTCCCCCGGAGGTCCCACCCCCTGGCCAGGTCAGAGGCAGAGCCAGGCAGTGCAGGGGGATGCTGTTACCGGCAGCCTTGGCACTCGCTCATCTCCTGCTGCTGGTGCTTGGGGTGCCGGGGCTGCAGATGCTCCTCAGCTCCCCACTGCTCGCAGCCCGTAAAAGCTGCCCGAGCGAGAAACCCAGTTCTGGGGCCGGCAGAGCCCTCGGGAGCAGGACCCATAGGAGGCGGGGCCCAGGAGCCCGGGCTAGAGCAGGTCAATCCAGGCCGCTGTGGGGAGCCCTGGACGTTCCACCGGCCCTGTGCAGCGTGCCCTGGCGGGTGGGCACATGGGCAGGGCGGCCCATGGAGGTGCTGGGCAGCCAGAGGGCAAGGACCACTGGCCAGGCTCGCAGGCAGAGCAGTCCTGGGGCTCCCCGCAGTCTGGCGATGGTGCAACTCCACGCCCGGGCCCCTCGGCAGAACCCCTGCAAAGGGCAGCAAAGAATCAAGGCACCAGGGCAGGAGACCAGCAAGCACCTCCCCCAGCCCCCCAGCCCTGTCCTTGCTTACAGCATTCAGGGGAAGTCTGGCCGCAGCCCCCCACTGGCACAGGTCTCAGGAACTCCTGCAGAGGAGGAAATATTAGGACTTAACAGGATGCCATAGAACAGACGAGTCTCCGCGGGAAACGCTGTTTCTGTTTCAGTTCTTGGTCCAGATCCACATTCCCGCCACCCCCGCCAAAGTACCAGTTGCTTGCCCCAGCCGCCACCCGCTCCCCGCTCCCCCCACAGTCTCAGCTCACAGTGGAGCCCCCCTTGGCCTTCCCGCCATCCCCCCCCTCACCGACCCCGACTGCTGCCAGCTGCCCCCCACAGCCCCAGGCCAGGCCCTTCTCGCACCAGAGAGCCTCCCACGGTTGGGCAGGCGGTGGGCGGGGCCATGCGGTGGGCGGGGTTTGGACAGGCAGTGGGCGGGGCCGTGGGCGGGGTCTTGGGGCAGGCCAGGGGTGGTGCACAGGGGCCACGGGGTAGCTGGGGGGCCGTTCACGGGGCAGGCGGTGGGCGGGGCCATGCGGCAGGCGGAGCTTGGGGCAGGCGGTGGGCGGGGCCATGCGGCAGGCGGGGTTTGGGGCAGGCGGTGGGCGGGGCCATGCGGCAGGCGGGGTTTGGGGCAGGCGGCGGGCGGGGCCATGCGGCGGGCGGGGCTTGGGGCAGGCGGTGGGCGGGGCCATGCGGCAGGCGGGGTTTGGGGCAGGCGGTGGGCGGGGCCATGCGGCGGGCGGGGCTTGGGGCAGGCGGTGGGCAGGGCCAAGGCCCACAGCCCGCACGCGGGGGCTGCCGGGAGCTGTAGTTCCCGCCGCCGCGCCGGACAGAGCCACGAGACAGGGCCCTGGGCACCGCAGCTCCCGGCAGCCCCTGCGGCCACCGGCAAGATGGCGGCGGCGGCGGCGGCGGGCGCGGAGGAGCGGCCGGGGTCGCGGCGGGACAGGTGCGGGCGGGGCCGGGTCCGAGCGCGCTGCGGGGGTCGGATGGTGCAAGGGGGACCGGGCTCTGTGGGGCGCGCCGCGCCCGGCCGTGGGGGGGACCGGGGGGCGGGCTCTGTGGGGCGCGCCGCGCCCGGCCGTGGGGGGACGGGCTCTGTGGGGCGCGCCGCGCCCGGCCGGGGGGGCGGGCTCTGTGGGGCGCCCGGCCCGGGGAAGGGACGGGGGGGCGGGCTCTGTGGGGCGCCCGGCCCGGGGAGGGGGCCGGGGGGGCGGGCTCTGTGGGGCGCGCCGCGCCCGGCCCGGGGAGGGGGCCGGGGGGGCGGGCTCTGTGGGGCGCGCCGCGCCCGGCCCGGGGAGGGGGCCGGGGGGGCGGGCTCTGTGGGGCGCGCCGCGCCCGGCCCGGGGAGGGGGCCGGGGGGGCGGGCTCTGTGGGGCGCGCCGCGCCCGGCCCGGGGAGGGGGCCGGGGGGGCGGGCTCTGTGGGGCGCGCCGCGCCCGGCCCGGGGAGGGGGCCGGGGGGGCGGGCTCTGTGGGGCGCGCCGCGCCCGGCCCGGGGAGGGGGCCGGGGGGGCGGGCTCTGTGGGGCGCGCCGCGCCCGGCCCGGGGAGGGGGCCGGGGGGGCGGGCTCTGTGGGGCGCGCCGCGCCCGGCCCGGGGAGGGGGCGGGCGGGCTCTGTGGGGCGCGCCGCGCCCGGCCCGGGGAGGGGGCGGGCGGGCTCTGTGGGGCGCGCCGCGCCCGGCCCGGGGAGGGGGCGGGCGGGCTCTGTGGGGCGCGCCGCGCCCGGCCCGGGGAGGGGGCGGGCGGGCTCTGTGGGGCGCGCCGCGCCCGGCCCGGGGAGGGGGCGGGCGGGCTCTGTGGGGCGCGCCGCGCCCGGCCCGGGGAGGGGGCCGGGGGGGGCGGGCGGGCTCTGTGGGGCGCGCCGCGCCCGGCCCGGGGAGGGGGCCGGGGGGGCGGGCTCTGTGGGGCACGGCGCCGCGCCCGGCTCTGAGGCGTCGTGCCCCACAGCGGCAGCGGGGAGGACTCCCTGGACACGCTGCTGAGCCGCCTGCCGCTGACGCCCGCGCTGTCCCCGCGGAAACGGACCATGAGCCAGTCGAAGACGGAGCCCCCGCTGCTGCGGACCAGCAAACGGACCATTTACACGGCGGGGCGGCCGCCCTGGTACACCGAGACGGGCACGCCCTTCAAGGAAGCCTTCGTCATCGGTGAGACCCCCAGCCTGGCTGCCCGGCTGCAGCTGTGCCAGGCGCTGGACTCGCCGGGCGGGGCCTGCCCCCGCTGACAAGCGCCGCCGGGCTCCCCAACCCAACTCCTGGCCCCACGGGCAGCCCGGGCTGCCCCTGTCGCGCCCCCGCCCTTGCGCTGTAGGTGCGTCGGGCTCGGGCTGGCGTCGAAGCGCGGCTCAAACTCGCCGTTCGCTGGCAAAAGTTCAGCGTAGGCCGAGACCTTGAACCTTACCTGATGCCTGTGGGCAGCCAGCCTAGGGGGCAGCGGGCAGGTGGGCCGTGCTGGCAGGAGCCGTGCTGCAGAGGCTGAGCGAGCTGGAGTCCCCGCGGGCCCCCTGCCCAGGTGTGTCGCGTTGCTGTAATGCAGAGGGGGGGCTGAAGCGTGAGTAACTGAGGCAGGTCATTGTCCACTGGGATGGGGAGGGGTCTTCTAGCCAGCTGGAGGTGGTAGGCAGTGTTAACTGTGGGTGTTGCTGAGCGAGGACTCCAGCAGTCTCCTAGACTATGGACTGCACTGACCGTTTGTGGATGTGAACCTGCCGCCAGGGGCTGTGCACCCCACAACCCCCAGGCCTCTCCTGCCCACCCAGTCACTCCACCACCCCCTGATTGGGTCCGACTCTGCGCTGCTCACCTCACCCCGTAGCCTGGCGCTGTTCCCCTTTTCTGCTTTCACCTCAGCGGGCCTTGCTGTGAGTAGATGAGCTGCCTGCTCCAAGCACCGCTGCTGCCCCATGGGGCTTTCTGAGTCAGCAACTGACAGGGTGGACACAGGGATCCGAGGGGATCATGCTTTGGGTGGGGTGACGGCAAGTGAGCGTGGGGGTTACAGTGAGCTTCAGGGGGCAGTGGGGTGATGGCAAATGGAAGGGGGAGCTGGGGGGATGAGATGGGGGAAGCAGTGGCTGGTAGGTAGGGGATGATGGGCAGTGGGCGGGGCGGGGTCAAGGGGTGACAGTGAGCTGGAGGGATCAGAGGGTGCTGGTGAGTAGGGGAGGGGGCGACACAAGCGGGAGGGGGCAGGGAGGAGATGAGGGGGTGGGGCCAAGGGGTGAGAGTGAACCAGAGGGGTCAGTGGGTGCTAGTGAGTGGGGGAGGGGTGACATGGGTGGGGAGGGCAGTGGCAGGGAGGGGACGGGGGGTCTAGGGGTGACAGTGAGCTGGAGAGGTCAGCCGGTGCTGGTGCATGAGGGAGGGGACAGTGGCAGATAGGGAGGGGATGATGGGGAACGGCTGGGGGGGCCAGGCTCAGGGGTGACAATGAGCAGGAGGGGTTAGCAGGTGCTAGTGAGTGGGGGAGGGCGTGTCTGGGCAGTTCTCAGAGCTGCTCTATGAAAGGCCTTGTCCCTTTGCCCAGTATCCTCCACCGACCCACCTGGCCTCTTCCAAGCCTGAGCTTAGCCCCGGCAGAGTCTCTGCGAAGTTTGGAACGATGCTACCAGACAGCATATGCGGGCGATGATGTGGGTCAGACCAACTCTGTCCCGTCCTGCTCCTCAAGCAGGGACCAGCTGCCCTGAAGCCATGGGGACAGGCATGTGTTGCCTGCCGTTTCTCCGGTGTTGTCCCTTCGTGGCCCCGAGGGTGCCCAGTGCCTGCAGGGGCAGCAGCGTGCATGGTGGGATGTTGATACCCTGTGTGGGGGGGTGAATGTTGTGGATGAGGATGTGGCTTAGCAGGGGCTGTGCCTGGCTCTGAGGGCCGTGTACTTTGGTGTCAGTGTCGGGGAGCCCTCGCTAACTGGCCCAGAGCGTTCTCTGTGGGGCCTTGCTGGGTATGTGGGGGGCGGGGCCGAGCTATGGCGTACTGCTGACCAGCCCTCTGCCGACAGGGCTCCCGTGCCCCTCCCCAGAGGGTGGGCGGGATATGGCCCTGTTTTCTCCATGCTGACCTTCCTGTGAATCTCCTGGACGGGGAGGCGGTGCTGGGGAAGCAGCGGCCAGCATCCGGGGCGGATTTCTCTCTCCAGGCCTGTGTGGAGGGAGCGCATCAGGCAAGACCACGGTGGCCAATAAGATCATTGAGGCCCTGGACGTGCCCTGGGTGGTGCTGCTGTCCATGGACTGCTTCTATAAGGTGAGCCAGTGCGCCCCTGGGGGAAGGGGGAGCCCTGACAGGGCTGGACATCTCTGCTGCCCCGGCCCTGGCAGTCAGCTGCCCCAGCCCTGAGGCTGACCAGCTGCTGTGGATGGGGGTGGGGGGCCAGAGCCCTGGCTGAGGCTG